>NC_072427.2:139550000-139854666 GCF_028878055.3 Symphalangus syndactylus
TCAATGGAGAATATATTGCAGAAGAATATTTATGCATACACCTAGGATTAGATCCACTTGTGTACATCATAAGGCATTGTGTATTGCAGCTTTACAGAGTATATTAGCATCATCTCTCTTCAGGATCTCAGATTTCTCTGTAAGAGTTTGTAAAAAAAAAAAAATGTGTCTTATTTTAGGCTCTTCGGTGTAACGGGAAACTGTGCTGCCTGTAGTAAGCTCATCCCTGCCTTTGAGATGGTGATGCGTGCCAAGGACAATGTTTACCACCTGGACTGCTTTGCATGTCAGCTTTGTAATCAGAGGTAAGCAGATCTCTTTTTGGTCTCTAAAAAATGGTAAACCTCTCTGTGCTGGCTATTTATTTAATAGGTGGAAATTATATTCATACATTTAAAGCAATCAATCTCAGCGTTTTTCTGTTTTGTAAACTTTAATCCCATGCCAGAGACAAACCACTAAGGAGAAGAAAGGTCTTAAGACTTACTTCTACCTGAAAGAAAAGCATCATATAAGAGCAAGTAATAGAAAATGGAAACACTTCTGTAGACTTTGACTTCTTTTACTCATTCCTTCTTTTATTATTTTCCTGTCTTTTTAAAAGTAGTTTTAAATATCTACTTTTTTGTACTACTTATGTGAGTAAATAAATTAGCAATGAAGCAAATATACGGGAATTTGTTGCAGGTATTTTATATTCTTATTATTTGTTATATTTTAAATTCCTTATCTCTCATGTTTTGTTTTTGTTTTTTTGATACAAGGTCTGGCTCTGTCACCCAGCCTAGAGCGCAGTGGCACTAACATGGCTCATGCAGCTTCAACTTCTGTGCTCGAGCAATCCTCCTGCCTCAGCCTCCCAAGTAGCTGGGAGTACAGGTGTGCACTCCCATGCCTGGCTAATTTTTTTTTTCATTTTTTATAGAGATGGAGTCCCACTATGTTACCCAGGCTGGTCTCAAACTCCTGGCCTCAAACAATCCTCACGCCTCCGCCTCCCAAAGTGCAGGGATTATAGGCATGAGCCACCACCCCCACCCAATCTAGATGTTTGCCTTAAATTTTAACCCTGTCCTATATGTACTTTTGCAGTTACTTCAAATATCTTTGAGAATCAGTCCAGATATTGCTAATAATTAAACAATTATTATCATTGGAGAGGAGCATTTGAAAAAGTGTTGAACAGGGAACCTGGAAACCTAAATTCTAGTATGGGCTCAGCCACTAATAACCTGTGTGATCTTAAACCAAACACTTTCCGTCTCTGGACCTCAGGTTTTTCATTTGTAGCATATGAAGCTGAATTAGTTCATCTCAGAGAATTCTTTCGGCTCAAAAGTATTATCATTTAATTCCATTTTTTCTTATTGAAAGTTATATATTTTTTTATTTCTGTGAAAACTATATACTACCGGCACCTGTTTTATATGATAAATGGAGAGGATTTTAGAATATTAAAATGTACACATTAAAAATACAACATTTCAAAAATTAGAACACTTGATATATTTTAATGAAAATGAATTCACTGAGTTTCTTTGAGAACACCTGGACAGAGTATATAATCAGTAAGTATTAGTTGCTTCAGGTTCTCAGTTATTGTAATTTACTCTGAAAGGTACTATTTGATGTAGAATCTTCTTATGAGACCCTGTAGAATAGTAGAAAGAATGACATTTATAGTGAGAACTGGATTCAAATTTCAGCACCACCATATATTAGCTGATACATTAGCTGTGTGATCTTGAGTATGTTACTTAATCTCTCTGAATTTGATTCCCACACCCATAAAATAGAAACACTAATATCTCTCTTGCAGAGTTTGAAACTTAAATGAAATAATTTATATTAAATGTCAGGAACACAACAGGTTCTCAAAAGTTAGTTATTTTTATAATTTACCAAATAATATTCCATTAACTTGACTTTCCCACAAGACATATATCACAATAGTGTTTCTTGCTAAATGTAGATATTCAGATTGTGGCCTAATGTACCTTATAATATAATAGTTACCCAGACAGTCACTTAAGATGTTATCTTACAATGTCTTGACTCTTCTCAGCAAATACTGAGAATCAAAGTAAGTTCATTCAGTCTAGGGTAACATTTAGACGAAAATAAATTGGCAAATGCACATGTTTTTGGTAGGGATAAGGATACACAAACACAACATTCCCACATCCATACAGACACCTTTATGTGCATGTATATATGTATTTTATTCATTTTAAAGGTGTCTTAGTAGTAAATTTAGAATACTTTTGTTGACTTGTCATGTTGATCAACTAATAGCAGCCAGTAACCATGCAGTTCCCATTATGGAATCGTAAAGTCATTGCTTTTCTACTTATAAAAGATTACATATTCGTAGTAGAAAATTTAGAAAATAGAAAATGATAAAAACAAGACATTGTCCCATGTCTCATTATTCTAAAAGAAAAGATTTTAATATTTTTATATATGGCCAGCTATACATGTTTCTATGTATATAGGAAAAATGACATTGTATAAATATTATACTCACATTTAAGCAAATTAAAGTTACAAGGGAGAATCCTTATGTTTGATATTTGGACTTTTTCACTCAATTTATATTGTGTGCCTTTTTTACCTGCCATTAAAAATTCTTTTAAGATATTTTAAGCTTTCCTCAGTTCAGTTTTATGGACAGAGCTTCACATATGTCTTCTATCATCAGATATATAAGTTGTATCTTCAAAAGTTTTTGTGCTATAAATATTATCAATATTATCAATATAAAAATGGACCTTATGAGACCCTGTAGAATAGTAGAAAGAATGTGACATTTATAGTGAGAACGAAATTCAAATTTCAGCACCACCATATAGTAGCTGATATATTAACTGTGTGATCTTGAGTATGTTACTTAATCTCTCTGAATTTGATTCCCACACCTATAAAATAGAAACACTAATACCTCTTGCAGAGTCTGAAACTTCAACAAAATAGTTTATATTAAGTGTCAGGAACACAACCGGTTCTCAAAAGTTAGTTATTTTCATAATTTACCAAATAATATTCCACTAACTTGACTTTCCCACAAGACATATATCACAATAGTGTTTCTTGCTAAATGTAGATATTCAGATTGTATAAAAACAAATGCTCACATCTCTATCTGGTTAAATTCACAGAGCATAATTAATTAAACAAGGTATATAACAGTTTGAAGGCATATGCTATACATTGCTTAATGATCTCCAGGAAACTTATACCAATTATTCTCCTAGCAGAAATCTACAAAACTATGCATTCTCTCACATTCATTCTAACACTAGGAATTACGTTTTTTTAAGGAAAAATCCTTGCCACCTTGAGGGATGAAAGATAGTATTTTATTATAATTTCTAATTGGCATTTATTTGATCCCTGGTGGCCCTTTGGTATTCCGCCTTTTAGAGAAGTAGGCAGTTTATGTCCTTTGTCCATTGTCTTCTATTAAGTAGGTTTACCTATTTTATCCATGTTCTACATAGAAAATAAAAACGTCATTCAAGTTCTAAAGTCAGCCTAAATTCTATTATGATGCAAAGTAATTGTAGGTTGTTAATGCTATTTACAAATCATATATCAATTTTATTTCACCATTGAAATAAAAAGTTGCATTCACAATTAAGTCTGTCTCCTCAGGAGAACTCAGTCAAGTAAGACAAACACTCCTAAATTTTGACTCTAAAACTGTTCACATTCTTATTGCTGTGAAATACTATTCTAGTATCATTATTAAGGTACCTAATATATTTCTGTGTTCGCTTCATTTATTACATACCATAATGGGACTGCATATCTTTCGTGCCGGTTATGCACAATTAGCACTTAGTTATTGTCTTGTCACTTCAGCCCCTACAAGACAAACTTCTTTAATGCGGGAAGTCAGCTAATCTTCATCAGTCAAGCAAAGCACACAAATTTTGTTACCCAGGATACAGAAGGTTTTCATATAGGAGATTCTCCTTCTACTCTGAAGTTTGCTTCAGTCCCCCCCAGGAAACCCATATCCCACTTCCAGTAGCCAAATCATTGTCGCAATATTGCACTTTTCAAGTGAAAGACAAGGCAAATAGGTAATTCATAGGCATTTTCCCTTAAGCAAACTTTATTGACTTCTGAAGTTCTGGAATTACACATGTTTGTGCATTGTATTCAGCAGTCATTTCATTTTTACCTTTAAATCAAAGTATCATTGAGATCCAAAGCATTTCTGAATGTTTTAAAAAATAGCAGTAATAATAACTTTTCAGGATTGATTGTCCCTTATATATAGATCTCCTCTGCCCCTTTTAGAGGAGTATAGCTAAAACGTGAATCCTGCATTAAAATTCTGCTAGTTTCTCTATTTTAAAAGGTACTGCAGGAGGGTTATTTAAGCTTATTTTATAATATCTTGAATCTCATTCAGAATTGGAAGATTCTATATAACAGGTTAATTTCTTAAAGGTGAATAAGCCCCTTCTTCTTAGAAAACTCAATAAAACTAAATGATAGTTTTGTAAGAAAAGCAAAAATAAAAAGCTTGTGATGAAATTTTCCCAAATATGTAAAATTATGTAACAATTAATTTTCTTTTTTTAAGAATAAAGCACTGTGCTAGGCACTGTGGAAGCTGAAGTGGATGAAATCTAGTTTATTTCTTAGAGGTGTCCAGAGCTATGGGAGAGACACGACATCAAAGACTCACAGAAGAGTGTAATCCATGCTAAATAGATCTATACCGAGGGAAGAGAGAGCCATCCTTCTTGAAGTGTTAGGGAAGCATCAAAGGCCTGAAATGCTGGGTCTTAAAAATGAACTCCCTAGAACTGGTTGACTTATAGGAAGTGTGTCTGCTGGGGGTTGGGGAAGATGAGGAAGCCAGGGAGCAGTGAGGAAAGGAATTTTCAGGCAAATTGAGCAACGTGCAAAGGCATGCAGATGTGAAAGCATTTGACGTGTTTAGGAAATGAAAAGCAGCTCAGTATGTTCAGAGATTAGAGAAGCGGTTTGGTAGGCACATGGAGGAGTAGAAAGAGCAAGCACCTAGAGGACATGAAATTGTAAACTTAGTCTTTGAAAAGCCATTAAATAAAAGTCAAAATGAATACAAGTTTAAGTTAGTCATCTAAAATACATTTGTTATTTAAAGCTATTGGTTTCTGGAATAAATCTACCTTAACCAATTTTTATTGACCACACACCTTAAGTGGTAATACAGATTATGATGGTTCTGCAAAGGGTTCAAAAGAAATAAAACTTGTGGTTATTTACCGCAGAACTGCCAACTATAATGAGAAACCGGTTACACGTTCATGAGAAATTTTGAAACACCAAAATAAACAATACACCAATAAATAAGTGCTTTGGGAAAGATCAGAATAAGCAAATTTACATGGTCAGAGGATGTTGATGGAGGGAATGGGAACTCAAGGATTGTTAGAATTTAAGTAGACAGAAAAAGGGGAGAAATATTTCTTGCTAGGGAACAACTTAAGTAAAGGTGAAAACATTATCATTACCAAATAATAATGATAGCGAATTCTGATAAAGTATTAGTCCAACACCAAACACTGTTCTGAGTGTTTTACACGTACTCATTCGTTTAATACTCAAAATATCCCATAAATAGGTACTGTTATCAGCTTCATTTGACAGATGAGGGAAGTAAAGTGTAGGAAATGTAAGTAACTTATCCAAGATTACAGTTAGAAGAAAATGGTAGACTCAAGATTTAAACCCGGCCGGGCGCGGTGGCTCACGCCTGTAATCCCAGCACTTTGGGGGGCCTAGGCGGGCGGATCACGAGGTCAGGAGATCGAGACCATTCTGGCTAACACGGTGAAACCCCATCTCTACTAAAAAATACAAAAAAATGAGCCGGTCGAGGTGGCAGGCGCCTGTGGTCCCAGCTACTCGGGAGGCGGTGGCAGGAGAATGGCGTGAACCCGGAAGGCAGAGCTTGCAGTGGGCTGAGATCGCGCCACTGCACTCCAGCCTGAGGGACAGAGAAAGACTCCGTCTCAAAAAAAAAAAAAAAAAAAAAAAAAAAAAAAAAAAAAAAAGATTTAAACCCAAGGAATCTGGTCTCCCTCTCTGCAGTCAGGCCCATTTCAAGAGAGGTATTTTATTTTGTGACTAAGAGCATATAAATGTGAATAGATATAGCGGACTTAAAGTAAGGTGAACTTTGAATAATGTATAGCAAGATTTGGGGTGTGGGTAGTGTCATTTGATACACTAAGGGTTGTTAGCAGTGAGATGTATAATGACAGCCGGACTGTCTGTGGGTAAGACAGTAAATTTGTTCACAGGTGTATAGTGGTGGGATGAGTACACAACCCGGACTTCTTACTGAAAACAGTGTAGTATAGAAATCTCTAACTTACAGTTAACTGAAGATGTGGAATAGGAAAGTATAGACACTAGACATATAGATTGGCTCTCCCTTCTTATCTAAGTGTTGTAAGATAAAATTAATCATAATTGTCAGTCACTCACATTAGGGAAAGAAGATGGCTAGGCTAACATTTTTATTTCTTAAAAGGGATGTTACCAGTAGAAGCTTCTTAGCATAGGCTTTTGATAACCTGCTTAAAACTAAGCACTATATTTTATAAGGATGATTTACTAGTTATACTTGTTTCATATACTTCTCAAGTCTCTAAGACTATATGAAGTCAGCTAGAATCACTCAAAAATATCTAGAAATTAAATCTAATATTCCAAAACATCAGAATTAGATGGTTTAGTAATCCAATTCGACATCTTCTTATTCCTTACCATAATTTTTTTAAATGAGGGTAAAACTAATTGAACTGAGCATACTACAAGTAATTAGGGTCAGATTACAAGAAAGATTATGTTTATTTTTAGTAATTGTAGCCTGTTAATATACTTACAGTATCCTCTGGCTATCACTGCTTTCATAATACTTTTTTTTTTCCTGCAAATGCTGAATCTCATAAGAGATTGGTTAAATCACACTGGAAATTAGCATTTCTTACAAAATCACAGTTACAGATTAATTTGTTAAATACATACTATCTGTATTGCTGTCTCTGAAATTTCTTTATATTTATATATAAAGCATTTTTTAAAGAGGATGTCAACCTTAATGGCATACCAGTCGTAATCTGCTCTTAACCACAGCTTTCAAGGCTGTTTTGTTTGAGTCATATGTGCAAGTGTGACATCCCTCATCCATGTTCTGTTTTGTCTTGACCTTTAAGTATAAATTGAAATGCATATAAAATGCACTTTATCCAGTTGATAACACATTAGTAATAAAATTGTCAGGTACAAATATTTTAGAAAAGTTCTCTGTCTCTCTCTCTCTCTCCCTCTGTTTCTCTATATATACCACCTAATTGAATAGTAGGCAGACTTTTTTAAAGTTATGCAAAAGAATAATAGTAATACAGAAACCCCAGTTATACCTGTATAACCGTTTAATCTTCACATTATTCTTGTAGCCTGCATGCTTTACTGCCCTCAGGTAAAAGCTTGAGTCTTGAATCCAAAAAGAACTGGGTTATTTTCCTTCCTTTACTACATACGTTGTAACTATGGAATCTTGGGCAGGGTTTTGAAATTCTGGAATGGACTCTTAGGTTTTTCTTCTGTAAAAAGCCACGATAATGCTTACTTTTTAGGTTGGATGTAGGGAATAAATGTGATCATGTACATACATGCTTAGCATTTAGCACATGGTAAGTATAAAAAGATGGCTATTTTACCTATATTTCAAGCATTGAGGTAAGATTTTAGATATTTCATTTCTACTCCTTGCCACAAGCCTACAAAGGTGACTGATGGCACAGATATTAAAAACCAAAGTTTTATTTTCAATTATCCTAAGTGGGAAGGTAGAGTTTGGACCCTACTGGTTGCAGGATACCTCTCTGCCTTTCAGACACTTTTCATTTGAACCTCTCTATAATCTACTTATAGTGTTCTTTTTCTCTTACACATGGGGAACTGAGACAGGGATAGTCTGAACTGTACCCCAGGTCTTGCAATGGGTAGGCGATAGAGGCAGGACTCAAGACAGATGCCCAGGCTCTTGGTTTTGTGTTTTCTCACTATAATTACCTCGAATTTGTTATTCTACAAATACAAATTTTCTAAATGCAAAAGCCTCTGAAGGTATAAATGGCATGATATAACATGATAACATGACAAAGAAAATGTTTTTATTTGATGGCTAGTAGAATTTTAGGGCTTACTAAAAAAGGAAAGCAAAATTTTAAACAATATGGAGTTAAAAGAGAGTATTTCCGGATTAAATCGTTTTTAGAAAAAATGATTCAGTAATATCAGCTGGAACACCAGAGTATTTTATTGAATCTACTTGGTTTTGGTGACATTTTATTATTTGCATATTAGTCAAAATTAACTTCAACAGTAATATAAATTTGTAAATTTGAACAGTAATTAAACATATTCTACTTGCTATTTTATATAATTTCACATAAAAAATAAGCTATCAATTTGACTACTTAAGTCTATTCAGCAAGAGAAATATTTCCTTTTATTCAACATATTTTAGTGATCAGGATGTCAAACTGGTTTGCACAAACACCATTATTGAAGTGCAACATCTAAAGTATACAGGTTACAACTAATACAAAGAAAATATACTTAATGCCCCAAACTTGAATGTTCATTGTATCTAGTAGCTTTGACCACAAACAACCCTAGGATTTCAAGATCAGTGCATAGTCTGTGCTTTCAATCAACATCATCAGCAGGCAGTAATCCTGGGGAAAAAAAGTAAATTCCACAAATAAACAGACCAATTTTCCTTTAAGAGGAAAGCTAATTCTTTTCAATCTACTTTTTTTATTACACTATTTTCCCCTCTATCTACTTAGCTAGTATAAGGATAAATTTCCAAAGCTACCCAGTTGGAAAAAAAATAGGTTCACTGTTTGTCTAGCATTCCAATCTTTGCAAATGTAAATCAGTCCAACTGCTCCTCATTTAAACCTTCAACTTCACAAAACATTAAAGGGTGGCTTTCACTACACAATTTAATCTATCCACTAAGATTTCTGCTGCAGCATCATTTGAAATTGACTATCTGATAAAGAGAGACTACTATCAAAGGTCAGAGAGGTCAACTTGTATAATTACAAGTAGTTTTACTGGGTCAACTCTACCAGACACCACTGTTTGAAGGTTAAATTGTTACAATTAAATATATATACAGATCTCCCCAGAGTTACTTTATTGTTAAATGTACCGGAAACAGAAAAAGCATTTATTTCTGACCTTAATTGTGTCCAAAGTGTCACCATGGGGAAATCATACAAAAAGAACACTTATTAAAAACATTACAGTCTTGCACATTAAACAATGCTTTATAAAATAAAATGCATAATTAGCTATTGGAAAGTAGTTTAATTTATCACATCAATATTAAGTAGTTCATTTAGGTTACTCCCTTTGGTTAAATTGGAAGTGCTCTAAGAAATGACATCTACTATTTCACGTTGGTGAACTTGCCACAAACAAAGGAAAATGGCTCAGCATCAGAATCTGATGCTAAAGCAACTTTCATTTCAGAATGATCACTTCTAGATTACTAAAATTTAATCACATTTTAATAACAGAGTAAAAGAAAGCTTTAAATGGGAAGCTTTAAAATGGGCTGTTTTCTAATTGTTTGATTCATTTTAGTGCCTTTTACTTTTTTATTAAGTGCCTAAATGGCCAGAGATGAAATCATCCATAATTACTGCAGTGAAACATTATTATCATTCTTTCTTTTATTTTAATGGGTGTAAATACAGATCAGTTCTTTTTGTTTTTTTTCTTTCCAGTGTGGTTAAAAAAAAAAAAAAAGCAAGTCATCTTTGGTGCCCAAAGTGTTTATCTCAATATCCTTATAAGTTTTGCACGCAAAGGCAAGATTTCAAATGTGTGCAACATTTCACTAAATGAAGTAAATGGTAAATGGTTTAATTCTGATAACGAAGACAACTGTCTAGGCCAGGTTTTCAGATTCAGGGAATTACCATGCGAAACTATTAATAGGAAAATAAATCTTCAAATTTATAGATCTAAGTGAAATTGTCTTAACCACATTTTATTGTTTAAAATATTTTCAGATTTTGTGTTGGAGACAAATTTTTCCTAAAGAATAACATGATCCTTTGCCAGACGGACTACGAGGAAGGTTTAATGAAAGAAGGTTATGCACCCCAGGTTCGCTGATCTATCAACATCACCCCATTAAGAATACAAAGCACTACATTCTTTTATCTTTTTTGCTCCACATGTATATAAGAATTGACACAGGAACCTACTGAATAGCGTAGATATAGGAAGGCAGGATGGTTATATGGAATAAAAGGCGGACTGCATCTGTATGTAGTGAAATTGCCCCAGTTCAGAGTTGAATGTTTATTATTAAAGAAAAAAGTAATGTACATATGGCTGGATTTTTTTGCTTGCTATTCGTTTTTGTGTCACTTGGCATGAGATGTTTATTTTGGACTATTGTATATAATGTATTGTAATATTTGAAGCACAAATGTAATACAGTTTTATTGTGTTACCATTTGTGTTCCGTTTGCTTCTTTGTATTGTTGCATTTAGTACAATCAGTGTTTAAACTTACTATTTATGCTTTCTGTATTTACCAGCTATTTTAAATGAGCTGTAACTTTCTAGTAAAGAATTGAAAAGCAAATCTCACTAATGATACACAGATAGATAAAGCAAGTCTATCAACATTAAAAATACTAAAAAATAAAGACACACAGAGCATTTTAGTGACATCCACTACTTATTGCCGCTATGAGTTAGAGTCTATCAGTGTTCTTGTTATAACCCCCTATTTTCAGGGGGTTGAAGATCAGCTTTAAAAAAATACATAAAAATTTCATCTTTAAAGCACTTTCATTTTATACCAACGTGAAAAGTGCCATTTTTAGAATAACTTTAAAGCTTAACAGGTTTCCTTTTAATATCCTTTTTTTGTGTGCTCTTTACCTACACAATGACTTTGTTTTGCTTTTTCAGCCACACCCCTTATGTGAACTAGTGCCTTTGGGTATCACGTAAAATTTTTTCCAAAGGGTTACTTTAAAAATCTGTTACCACAATTATGAGATGATTTTTAAGTGATATATTAAACTTCTTGTATAAATTCTGCCCAGATCTCTCCACAAGAGCTGAGGGTTTAATAACTTTATGGCTTAATAAATGTATGACACTGAAAAGATTTGAGTGTGAATCTACTGAAATCACTATAATGCACATTGAAGCTATGATGGTATTTGAGTAGTGAGGTTACTTTTGATTGGAGCGACATAATGCTCATAGAATCTTCTAGAAGAAGAAAAACAAAGGGATTGATAAAAAGCTGAGAACTAGTGATTATATATTTTTCTGTATTTACCTGACTTTTATTTTAATGTTCGAAAAGTAAACACTTTAAGTTTGATGTGTTTTACTCTCTCATTGTTTTAAGTAATTGACAACTCAGAATACATCACTCTTAGGCTGAAATTTGTCTTTCCATTTTTTAAGGTGAAATAGTACTACCTTACATGATAGCATACAAAGAAGAAAGCTTTAGAAACAGAAATTATGGAGAATGATTATTTAAATTACAATTAAGGAAATAAGAATATGATCCCTTCTTCCGGGTTGCCCACAAACTTGCTTCTTTGCTTTTGCTCCCTGTAATAGAACTACTTTTCAACAAATCTAATTCTGCACGGCACCATTAACCATATTTTCACTACAGCAAACTTAGTGCTATGGGTTTTCTTTTTCTTTGTTTTTTCTTGATCACTTGTATAGGAAACAGTATTTTCCAGTGTTATTTGCATATATATTTTGTCCTTCCAATATATGCATTACAGATGAAAATTAAATGTTATACCTGGATTCTTGGGTTGGGGCCAAAATATTAAGCTGAAAATAATGCTGGTGTGGATTTGTTTTAAAACAAAGCTTTATTATGAACATGCATGTGAATCTGGATATTGCCTCTTATTTTTAAGAAAATGGTTCTGTGAAAAGTGAATGATATGTATTTTTACAAATGCTTCATGGTTAGGAGTCTTCAAGTCCCGTGTTCCCCAGATTTGAGATATACTAAAGAAAGAAATTCAAAAATAGCTATTTGGGGCCCACAAAATAACTATTATTTTAGCCTTAGAGCCTAACACTTGTTTCATGAAGAGAAAGGACTTGCATAACCAAAATAAACAAAGCAAGACAAATTAAAAATGTGTGGGAGAGAGATCAGTGAAAAGTGGTTTTCTTAATGCAGCCCTGCTGGTCCCCATTAACAATTGCTTGAAATTCATGTGGATGTAAAATTATAATTGTCAGTATCTTATTCAGATGATCTTTTAAGGTTTCACTGGTTTTGCTTTTGTTTATGTATATGTCAAAATACTTGTAAATTGGGAACAAACTTCTCTCAGCTTCTTGAAGCTGTTCAACTATCCTTGCCACTGGAAGACCAAACAAGGTTTTCACTGCTTTTTCTTTTACATAATATGCTGAGAATTATTTCTTATGCTTTTTACTACAATTACTCACCTGGATTAAAGATTAAGGCCTTAATCTGTTTAGATTATCTTTAATCTCCATGAAATTGAAACAAGACAGGAATAGTGTTTCAGCTGTAGGCCATTTTACAGCTAATTGCCCATAAATTGTAGCATTTATTGACCTGAAGTACTAAGCTAATTGTCTTGACTACTCAAAGCCCCTGAATTGTTGTCAACTTTCCCCTTTGTGTTGTGTAGCCCTAACGTCATTTAGCTTGTTGTCTGATGCCTCTAGTAGGACACCTCGGATGGAGCTTTGATTTCTGAGCAGCGAAAGTTCCCTTCCTAAGATGCATCTCGCATAGGCTGCCTATGATGAAGGACCGTGCACCTCCACTCCAACAGAGTGCTGAGTTTAAAAGCTGACCTGTGTTTGTAATTTCACCTTCATCTTGCTTAATAAATATCTGCTGGATTCTTTCATTCACTTTTTTACATTTGGATTTATGTTTTTAATAAAAGGGGTGTTACACTATTTGATTGCACTTAATTGGCAAAATTTAAGATGATCTCTAGAAAGCATATGTTAAGTCCATGAAAAGAAAAAAAAGGTGTGTAAGGACATTTACTTTCTAAAGCTAAGTCGTAACAAACATAGACAAAGCACCCCAAATGTTTCTCTGAATGTTATGTGTAGGATCTCTGAGCTAGGTCGTTTACCGCTATTTATTTTTATGGGGAAAATAAAACTCTCAAAAATGAAGGTAGCAATTGCTGGGTGCAATTTTGCACATTTATACAAATTTTAAGTGATCTTTCTGAAAGTAACTCTGTTGCTGTTGTCAGATTAAATTTCAAATTTTCTATTCTCTATAATGAATTAAAACAGGAAACTCAATTCTACATTTTTACAGAAGAGATGTTGCACCTTAACTGAAACAGGGCACTGAAAATTGTATCTGTAGTAAAACATGCCATATAAAAGTGTTTTCCTTTTAACTATGACTTTAGGCAAACCACTCTCTGAATCGTCACTTAAACCATTTCATAGAAATTATATAGGCCAAACATGTTTAGTGTTCACTTCAGTAAGTTGCAAAAACAATCTGCATGTTTATTGTAATAGGCCATTAGCACAAAATACAATTTTAGCAAGAGCCTTTTTGATCATTACTTTTTGTTAAAAACATTGTTATATTTTTAAAATGTGGTTTTAATGTGATTTAAGGTAAAGCAGAGATTTAATAGTCATTAGTTCAATTGACATTTATTGAGCACCTACTATATGACAGGCCTTTCCCTGAGCATTCAGCCTCCTGTTGGGCAGACTTAGGGTTGGCCTATATCAAATAACTTTAACATGTCTTTGCACTGGTTTGTGCTCATCTCCAACCTGCTAATAATGAGCACACAAAAGCGAATAGCATCTTCTACCTATCCAGCATGTCGTTGATATGAAAGCCCCAGAAAATATCTCAAGTAATCAATGTGTTCAGAGAATTATCTCACACAAATTACTCATTAATTCAATAGCACATAATAAAAAAGAACATCAATTAATTAATGAGTCACCCTCAGATTGCTATGATTACAATAGAGCTTTGTTGAAATAGCGGTTATAAATGAAGCTGCCTCTCTTTATTCATTGTTTGCAATTGGTCCATTATTTGGCTGAAACCAGTGTCAAATTTAACACATGCCTGTAGGTAATTGTGTGATTAGTATCATAAACGAAGATTTCAGAATGCCTAGGGTTTATAAGACCAGAAAAATAATGGCCAGAAAAATAAAGAAAACTCTCATTTTTACTAGAGCTTCCTTTGAAGCCATGCTATTAGAAGGGTATTATTCGGAAAGGTATATTTTTACTTTTATAATCAAGATGTAAGACTTCCATGTTGAACAGTACAAAGAATAGCTGCTAAAACACTTGAGTCAATTTTACAACACTTTAGTATACACACGATTTAATTTCAGTAACTTTTCATAAAAACTAAAATATGCATGATCATTGCCAGTTTTGCATTTTGGTACCCCAAAATGACATTTTTGCTTTTGGCAGGCTTGGTTGGGGTAGGTTTGTGGATATTGACAGCAGTAGGGGAAGGGATTTAAAAAAATACCAAACCTGACATAAAAAGTCATCAACTAAACTTTCCCAACTATCTTGGTAAATGCCATTCCAATAAGCTTATAGAATAATTATAACAGTTCCCTTAGGTAAGTAAGAAACATCTGTTGGTAACACAAAGCAGGTGTTAACAATTACACACACTGAACTTTTTAAAAATGTTTTTAATTAAAAGAATTCTGTTTTCTGAAAAGGAAAATATGTTAAATTCAAAGATACTCCTGTTTCGGGCGTGCAGATCACGTAATGCACAAAATTATAAAGACCAAACCATCTTGGATCAACTAGGTTTTGTGTTTGGTTCAGATCATTACATTCAAAAGTGAATTGGAATTCTCTGCACTTTTTACACAATTGGTATTCTGGACTCAGAAGCTGAATAGTCGAAATTGGTATCACAGGGGTGATTACAGAATATTTTGGCTTTATGGGCAAAGTGGTTGGCATTAACTATACCAAATTTAGTGGACACAGTACAAATTAAAATGGGAACAAGAGACATTCAGATAATACATTATCAAAATCTTTTTCCACCCTGCCCCTGGAGAAGAGTTTAAATCACCTAAAGTAAAACAGTTCATTTGAAACAGGTAACATTTTCATATGACCCATCTTCAATAACTTTTAGTAATAATAGCGAATATTTACCAAACAATTGCCATGTATCAGGCAGTTCTGCACACCCATGTAATTCCCACAACACCCCTGTGACATAGGTACTATTAAAATGAAAGCACAGACAGGTTACTTAACTTGCCCAAGGTCATACAGTCAGAAAGTAGTGGGCCTGAGATTTAAACACAAGTTTTCTGGGTCTAGTGCTTTTCACTCTACCATATCATCTTTTATAGGGTTGTCATTATTATTTTCACTATTATTTTTTGTAGCTCCTGGAAATAGCCAAGAACTAGGAGTTATTTATGCTTGAGCAAAAATTCCAAACATATCAGAGTTAATATTATCTTTAAAGATAAAAATTGGGAATGAGAGTGATTATATTTCCTAGATGCAATCTGTTTGGGAGCTCTTTCTTTCAACCATAACATGAAGGCATTTATTTGAGCCTGTAAATCTAGGATACCAAGAACAGAGGATTCTTCTTATAGCAGTAATGGAAACAAGAGTGGTCAGCATCGACGTGAGGGTACATTGAAGTAAAAAGCTGCAAGTTTCAGCATCAGGATAAATATGCCATAATAATGTGAGGCTACAGTCTCAGAATCAAGATAATACAAGTATACTATTTGTCTTTGGTATAACTTCCAGAATAAGTATGTTATTTGTCTTTGATATTTTAAAACTTCCAGAAGGTGAGATGAAAAAAATTAAAGGCCCTAGAGAAACTATGTATGTCAGAACTGTGGGCACCTACCCTGTGTGTAGCAGCACACCAGTCCTCTTTAAATTTTATTTGCCTGAGAGACATTGGTGCATAAAATATAATGTTTGCTGCTACTTATTCTTTGTTTAATCCCCAATTTATTAAACATACAACTCTAATAAATACAATTTATCTCAACATTTGGACACCATTTAAGCAGCTAATAAAGCAAAACTTGTAAATTTAATAAATCAGATTCAACCATTTAAACATTGATTAGAATCTTAGTCAAATTCTTCTAAACATTTTAATAAAATCCCATGTAATAAGTTTCAAGTACTTTAAAAACAGACAAAAATTCTCACAATGGGCCAAACATTTTTTAAATATACTTAAAGCTGTAACAAAAATATTAATTTAATTTAAAATTTCTATACTTTGTTTTATATCTTTCTAAGGTTAGTAATTCCTTTAAAAATTTAGAAAATATTGTGTTTGCTAAACTTACAGGATCTGTGTTATTCACTGTATGAACCTTGGTTGGGGCACAAGAACTAGCTACACTGTCCAAAATGATGCAAACTTCAGCCAGTGCACATCAAGTTAGCCAATAATTTAATAGTCATCCTCCCTATCACATCAATGGAACTTTCATAATTCCAAGTCTTTCATATAGGTTATAATTTTTCATAACTCAATGCTTTTTCCCAAATTGACTGGAATCGTATGTATGCGATTTTAGTGTCTCATTATAAGCTATATGATTATTTTGATATTTTTGTCCCCTCAGAAATAAGGACTTGAACCTATGTAGTCAAATTTCCTGTTAGATATTTGGCTAATTCTTTTTCTCACACAAATTATTGGACCACTTCTGAACTGATTATAATGCATTCCCGATTGTACTGATTAGCACTTTGTGTTCTTGGCATGGTTTGACTTAATTCTCTACATTTAATCTTATCTACTTAGAAAATAGAGATGAATACAAATTGATGCTATATAAGTAAATACACACTCAATAGAAGAAACAAGCCACATATACCATATTTGGCCTTTTCTGTATGACAACTCTTTTGTATACATTACATTAACTCTTCCCCTTTTGAGTACAATTGTGGACCATAGCTTTTATAGACCCTGATGCAATGCAGGCAGATTGACTAGTAGGTTATGTTTTTTTGTTATTGTTTGTGTGTGTGTGTGTGTGTGTGTGTGTGTGTGTGTAGTTCTTACTTAAGGTGTCAATTTTAAAAGTTTGTTTTGAAAGACAATGCCTTAGAAAACCAGAAATCCAAAAATAAAAGGCATGAGAAAAATGCAGTGCAGCACAGTAAGATGCTATGAACTGTTCCAGAAAGGAATACTCAACCTGAAAACTGCAGCGACCAAATGTGTATAAAGCAACAGTATAAGAAACCACCTGCTTACACTTAGGAAGAGTATCAGTGTTTTATACTAGTTGGACACCGAGATGTCAATAAAGAAACAGAAGAGTAAGTCAAGAGCTGAGACGATGACTTAAGAATTTATCCCCAGTCTTAATTAAGAATATTTGACAAGACCATATTTTAGTTATTATTTTTAAGGTTAGCTTGATTACTGTTTAACTCAAAACACAATTTTCTTAGTCTCAATTCACCCTTACATTTTTCCCATTGAAACTGAGACTATGAAGATCTTGGTTAGCAACATCGGCTTTGCCATCAGGCAGAAAATGATCTTGAAAATATTACTTAGCTTTATGTTAGTAACAGTTTTCTCATCTGTAAAATGGAGGTAATACCTAATTTATGGCGTTTTATTGCAGATTAAATGAAACAATCTAAGGCAAGCATTTAACATAATGTCTGATACATAGTGTTCAAGTTATTAGTACTACTATTATTTTTACTAATCTCAAATTCTCTAAGAGTCATTTATGTGCTAATCTGCGTTGGATGAGCATCAGGCATGGTTTATGTTCCATTAGGTACACGTGGGCCAAATAGTAACAATTACAGATGAGCACTCAACAAGCAAACAAGGCAATTTCTTCTAAGTGAAATATTGAGATTCAAAGAGGACAGTAAATTGGGGATTCAGGCCATAGTCAGAGATATTGGATGGTAAGGTATTTTCTTAAATGCCTTCTTTTGGTCTCAAAAAAAATTTTTTTTGAGTTCCATGTATGTGTCTAGCATTTATACTAGGGAAGCCTCTGCTTCTGATATTTAGCAAGACGAACTCAGTAATCACTATATTCATGTAGTGAGCCACTCAGACATTTATTGGGCACTTTCTGCATGTCAGATTCTCTGCCATGTTCTGTGAGGAATATAATGAATAGTCCCTGCACTTGAGGAAGACAGGCAAACAACTGTTAACACAGAAAGTAACATGTAATAACTGAGGAAGTAGAGATATCTACAAAGCGCTGGGGGCGCACCCAGGAGGAAGTGATTTATTCTGTCTGGGCACATTAGAAAAGCCTTCACAATCGACATTTACCTTTAGTCTTGAAGAACCATCAGAGGATGAAGGGAATGTGGGTGTTTGTACAGAGACCACCCCAATCTAAGTTTACTAGTAATTAGTTTCATGGTGACTCATCTATCTGACAGAGAGAAAGCCATCACAGACATTGAACAGATCTATGGCATAACTAATGCCAAAGTTCAAGAAGATTGACTCAACTGGAATATACAGGGTGGACTTGGGGAGAGACAAGAGAGGATGTTGATAGTTTAGTCAAGACGGCTTGGTAAAAACCAAAGAAAGAGTTAAGCATCTACATTTCATAGTAGCCATCACAGAATGAAAAGAATGGGAAATAGCAATGGAGAAGAGGAAATTTTACCAAAAATGGTAGTTGACTGAACGTGAAAGGAACAATGGAGAAGGGTCAAGTATGACTCTGAGATTTGAGAATTTTACCCTAAATTATTATAGTTAGTGTAGCAAACAGACTTACAAAAGAGGGAATAAGAAATGTATGCATTTCGATGACTCCCTGGATATGAGGAATGCCGTATTTCAAGCGAAAGTGCAGTCGTATTCCTGTTTCAAAAATTCTTTGGGCTTTTAAGGACAAATATGACATAAATAAATGCTTTTGATTGGAGTAGCAGAACTTGCTAGTTGTCCACTCAATGTATTTTCTTTCTTTTATTCTTACTAACAGCGTATGGACCAGTGTTGTGCCTAATCAAAGGGTTTCTATTTCATAGCTTTTTTTCTTGCATCCAGGAATAGCCATTTCACACCATTTTAATTGATGAAAATTAATCAATGGAGGATTTATGAGTCTTTCCAGATGTAGGAATTACTCTCTCTTTGCTATTGTTTCCTTCCTCTTTCCTGAAAAATGCAAATGGGAACTAGACGTGGACCAACCATCTAAAGCACAGATGACCAAGAGAATGAAATCACAAACTAAAAGCTCCACTGATGATTTTGGGGCCACTGCAGCAGGGCGGACTTAAACAGACTTGAACTTGGACTGTCTAGGCTATCTCTGGGCATCTTGTCACCATGATTGACTTACTTTTGTTACTCTGGTTGAGTTTCTGTTATATGTAGTCAAAAGCAACACCTACCTGATATACTTGGCTTACCGAAACTTAGGAATTTTATTGACACAGTATATTGTGATATTCATATTTAGCCTGATTTGAAGAAGGGAAATTTTGCAGAGTCCATTATAAGAGCCCACAGTATGATTTCGTCACTTGTCCTTCCAATTTGGCTCCCTCCTATCACATGAGAAACCATAATCCTTGAAAAAAAGAGACCTGAGAATAGTTTCTAGTATCTGTGTCTTATCTTCTCTCTGATCTTGCATAATCCCAAAACTCTACCCTAACTTTTTAATGTAAAGTTAGTATTTCCATTAGAATGTTACAATTTATCTAATTTTATGTATGGTTAGTGGGGAAGGCTTCCTATATTGTTATATTGTCATAAAACAATATAGGAAAAAGGATGCAGAGAAATAGCAAAGGTATTTTCAAGTAATTAGTTAGAACTACAGACAGATCAAAAACAAAGCCATTGTGCAAATGTCAGGCCATTCAAGGTTATTTCACCTTGAGGAGATAATGTCAGATCCTTGCCTTGGATATAAAAGAAGTTTTGAAAGTTTTTCTGCCTATTTCCAAATCCCATCTGAAGATCATTTCTGACCTATGAAGTTTTTCCTGTTTGCAGGGAAAAAAAAGAAAAACAAAGATAATATTTACATATATTTTACTAAATTTTATTTACTAAAAAAAGTTATTTAATTTGATATTTACTTTTCCTGTTTGTCTTGGTATACAAATAGACTTTTTAATGAAAGTATTGTGATTTTAGATAATAGGTCTAGTTTTTAAAATATTACATGAAGAAATAAACAGTCTGCCACTTCATTCTTTTCCCTATTAAATATATGTGTGTATTAAAATATGCATAACAAATTTGTGAAATCAATTAATTTGGTTTTATTGGTTGTGAATCCAAAATCAGGTTTTAACCTTGTGCCCCTCTAAAATTTCTTTATTTTTATTTTTGTGTTTTTGAGAGAGAGTCTTGCTCTGTCACTCAGGCTAGAGTGCATTGGCCCTATCTTGGCTTGCTGCAACCTCCGCCTCCTGGGTTCAAGCAATTCTCATGGGATTACAGGTATGTGCCAGCATGCCCAGCTAATTTTTGTATTTTTGGTAGAGATGGGGTTTCACCATTTGGCCCAGGCTGGTCTGGAACTCCTGGCCTCAAGTGATCCTCCCACTGCAGCCTCCCAAAGTGCTGGCATTACAGGCATGAGCCACCACGCCTTGCCTCAGATACAATTTTTTATTTTATAACAACCTTCCAAGCCAATTTTAAATGTCGCTCTGTCCAGATGCCAAGTGCTATAGCTTCCTCTGTCTGTAGAGAAGATAATTTAATAATTCGCAAACTTCCAAAGCATCATCTCAAGAGTATTTCATCTCATCCTCTTTTCTTCTTTCTTATGCTTCTAAGAACACATATTCAGTTCCTTTTATACACCAATCACCAGCTGGTCATAGTGGTGTGCACCTATAATCCCAGCTATTCGGGAAGCTGAAGTGAGAGGATCGCTTGAGCCCAGGAGGTCAAGGCTTCAGTGAGCCATGATCACAGCTCTGCACTACAGCCTGGGTAACAGAGCAAGACCCTGGCTCTAAAAAGTAAAATAAATTAGGCCAATCACTGTGTAAATCCAGGAGCATGGAAAGAAAAGGGTGGAGAAGAAAGAGGAAGGAGATATCAAGGCTCCAAGATCAAGTAGCTCACAGTCTGTGGGGAAAGCAAGAGCAAAACAGCTCCATTGCAAAGTGATGCTGTTAAAGTCTGGAATGGATACTCTGGGAGCAGGGAGGAAGGAGTGCTCAACTTTAAGAGTGTCAGCTATATATTCTGAGAAAAGCAGCTGAGTCTTGAGCAGTAAAAAATGGTGCTTCCAGTGGGTTAGGGAAAGGAAGGAAAGTCATTCCAAACACACACAAAGGCTTCCAAGTATGAGAGGTTTCAGTATGTTAAAGGAACTTAAACTAGTATGTAGAGGAGTTGCAGATTAAAATCCAGTGATGAAGGGCCTCGTTTATTTTATAAAATAGTAGTCTCCAAATCTTTAAAAATATATGTATGTGTGTATTTTGAGTCAGTTGGTATGTTGTCATGCCCTGAGCTCCATACAAGTGAAAAACAATCCGACATGAAGACCACTGACACAGAAGATGAGGAGCCTGTGAAAACTTACAACACCAGGAAAGGCATGATCAGGTTTACATTTTAGGATGTTCAATCTGGTGGCCTTATGAAGGCAGGGGTAGAGTCAGCAAGCATTATACGGTGGGGACCAGCTGATACAGTTGACAAATATGGGTACACTTAAATGAATAGAGTAGCAGAATGAGAGATAAGGTACACTTGCGTGACACTTAGGAGGCAGTCAGTACAGGAGGAGGTGGTCATTTGTTGTGGAAGAAGATGAGTTTTAGACTCGTTGCATTGAAATTGTCTTGGGATAGAACATGTAATTACAAGTATTTATAATTTAAAAGAAAATTTATGATTAGGATACCATGGAAATTAAGTATTTGTGTACCTGGGTGGTAAAGGTAATACCCCCTTACTCTTTAAATTGTATTACTCAGACAACCTGTTAAAATCGTAGGGCACATTTTACCTTCTCAAATGTAAAAATCTTATTTAAAATGTTAAATTTAATCTGAAGTTGATGGGAAACAAAGATTAATAAATTAAGGAGTTCAGAGTGATAGATTATATGTTACCCTAACCCACCATATTAATTTCAATAAACTTGTCTGATATGATTTGGCTCTCTGTCCCCACCCAAATATCATCTTGAATTGTACTCTCATAATTCCCACATGTTGTGGGAGGGACCTGGTGGGAGATAATTTGAATCATGGGGGTGGTTTCCCCCATACAGTTCTCATGGTAGTGAATAAATCTCACGAGATCTGATGGTTTTATCAGGGGTTTCTGCTTTTGTATCATCCTCATTTTCTCTTGCCACTGCCATGTAAGAAGTGCCTTTTGGCCGGGTGCAGTGGCTCACGCCTGTAATCCCAGCATGTTGGGAGGCCGAGGCGGGTGGATCACGAGGTCAGGAGATCGATACCCTCCTGGCTAACACAGTGAAACCCCGTCTCTACTAAAAATACAAAAAATTAGCCAGGCGTCATGGCGGGCACCTGTAGTCACAGCTACTCGGGAGGCTGAGGCAGGAGAATGGCGTGAACCCCGGAGGCGGAGCTTGCAGTGAGCCGAGATTGCACCTCTGCACTCAAGCCTGGGCGACAGAGCAAGACTCCGTCTCAAAAAAAAAAAAAAAAAGAAGTGCCTTTCACCTCTTGCCATGATTCTGAAGCCTACCTAGCCATATGGAACTGTAAGTCCAATTAAACGTCTTTTTCTTCCTAGTCTCAGGTATGTGTTTATCAGCAGTGTGAAAATGGATTAATATAGTAAATTGGTACCAGTAGAGTGGGGTGTTCCTGACAAGATACCTGAGAATGTGGAAGTGACTTTGGAACTGGGTAACAGGCAGAGGTTGGAAGAGTTTGGAGGGCCCAGAAGACAGGAAAATGTGGGAAAGTTTAGAACCTCCTAGAGACTTGTTGAATGGCTTTGACAAAAATGATGATAGTGATTCGAACAATAAGGGCCAGGCTGAGGTGGTCTCCGATGGAGATGAGGAACTTGGGAACTGGAGCCAAGGTGACTCTTGCTGTGTTTTAGCAAAGAAAATGGTGGCATTTTGCCCCCGCCCTACTGATTTGGAAAACTTTTAACTTGAGAGAGATAATTTAGGGTATCTGGCAGAAGAAATTTCTAAGCAGCAAAGGATTCAAAAGGTGACTTGGATGCTGATAAAAGCATTCCATTTTAAAAGGGAAAAAGAGCATAAAAGTTTGGAAAATTTGCAGCCTGACAATGCAGTAGAAAAGAACAACCCATTTTTTGAGAAGAAATTCAAGCTGGCTGCAGAAATTTGCATAAGTAACAAGGAGCCACATGTTAATCTCCAAGACAATGGGGAAAACGTGCCCAGGGCATGTAATAGGTCTTCATAGCAGCCCCTCCCATCACAGACCTGGCAGTCTAGGAGGAAAAAATGGTTTCCTGGGCTGGGCCCAGGATCCCCATGCTGTGTGCAGCCTAGGGACTTGGTGCCCTGCATTCCAGCTGCTCCAGCTGTTGTTAAAAGTGGCCAAGATACAGCTCAGCTCATGGTTTGAGAGGGTGCAAACCCCAAACCTTGGCACCTTCCACATGGTGTTGAGTCTGCAGGTGCACAGAAGTCAAGAATTGAGGTTTGGGAACCTCTACCTAGATTTCAGAATATGTATGGAAATGCCTGAATGCCCAGGCAAAAGTGTGCTGCAGAGGTGGGGCCCTCATGGAGAATCTCTGCTAGGGCAGTGCAGAAGGGAAATGTGGGGCTGGTGCCCCCACACAGAGTCCATACTGGGGCACCTCCTAGTGGAGCTGTGAGAAGAGGGCCACCATCCTCCAGATCCCGGAGTGGTAGATCCACCTACCTACAGCTTGCACCATGCTACTGGAAAAGCCACAGATACTCAAAGCCAGCCCATGAAAGCAGCCAGGAGAGGGCTATACCCTGCAAAGCCATAGGGGCAGAGTTGCCCAAGACTATGGGAACCTACCTCTGCATCAGCATGACCTGGATGTGAGACATGGAGTCAAAGGAAATAATTTTGGAGCTTTAAAATTTGACTACCCCACTGGATTTCAGACTTGGATGGGCCCTGTAATCCCTTTGTTTTGGCCAATTTCCCCCATTTGGAATGGCTGTATTTACCCAATACCTGTATCCCCATTGTATCTAGGAAGTAACTAACTTGCTTTTGACTTTACAGGCTCATAGGCAGAAGGGACTTGCCTTGTCTCAGATGAGACTTTGGACTGTGGACTTTTGGGTTAATGCCAAAATGAGTTCAGCCTTTGGGGAACTGTTGGGAAGGCATGATTGGTTTTGAAATGTGAGGACATGAGATTTGGAGGGGCCAGGGGTGAAATGATATGGCTTGGCTCTGTGTCTCCACCCAAATCTCATCTTGAATTGTATTCCCATAATTCCCACATGTTGTGAGAGGGACCCAGTTGGAGATAATTTGAATCACGAGAATGGTTTCCTCAGTACTGTTCCAGGGTAGTGAATAAGTCTCATGAGATTTGATGGTTTTACTGGGGCTTCTGCTTTTGCATCTTCCTCATTTTCTCTTGCCACCACCATGTAAGAAGTGCCTTTCACCTCCCGCCATGATTCTGAGGCCTCCCAGCCATATGGAACTGTAAGTTCAATTAAACTTCTTCTTTCTCCCAGTCTTGGGTATGTCGTTATCAGCAGCATGAAAATGGACAAATACATTGTCATTTCAAGGTTACCTTTTTACTTAGTGCCAAAACAGAATTCTAACCAGAATTACCAACATTTCTTTCAGTTCTAAATGATTTCAAGTACTATTCTTTACTGTCTTTACTTCTCTCAAAACCATTTCTTCCACTTGCCCTTCAAAAAGACTACTGGGGCTACAGTTAGACAGAATTGATAATTCTGAAATTTTTGATTTCATTTACCCATGTAGTTTTTTCATACACAGTGAACCACATGAAATACAACGACAGATGGTAATGTATCAGTGTTACATTTATACCCTGCTTTAAAGTCAGGGTATAAACCCAAATGCTTAAAATAATTTTTTAACTCTTTCAATTATATCTCATAGACTTCCTAATAAGAGAAACAGCTAGTGTATTCCTGGCCTTTAGACAAGAAACCCCCCTACTCCTCCTCGCCTGACACACACACACACGCACACACCAAGTTACTGAGATTCTCCGCAGGCTTTAGGAGCAGACCAAATAACCCTTCCAATGGTTGACAGCCCCCTTCACCCAGCATTTCTCCTTTTAAGCCTAAATCCTTGGTGTTTCACTTTTAGCCTTTGGTAGTGGTAGATAAAAAATGCTTATCAACTGTTCTCTGAATAAGAAATTTAAAATACTCATAGATAATCTCATAATCGTTTCTCATCCAGAATAATCCCCAATCTTTGACCTTTCCTCAAAGGTCTTCTTTTCCAAAACTTATATAATCTTGGAGGCTGTCTTCTGAACGTTTTTGATGCTTTTCACACATATTTTTGGTTGTGGATCTCAGAAGTGGGCAGAGTAGTCTGCCTGGTGGGAAATATATTAAGAGCCATTGCTAATGAGGACCAGGATTTATATTGTTGCTGCTTTATATATATCAATATCATGCTTTTTTCTAATGAAAACTGCAACTTTACTAATTCATTGGCAGTTTGCATGGTTCCACTATAGACCATATGTATTTTCCTGCATGTAACTGGGGAATCCCAGTGTTTGTGTAGTTTGACTATCTCTGTTTTTGTCACAAGCAAACATGAATGTCCATATCTGTCATGCTGGAACTTGATCCAGCACAATTGTGAGTTATCTTCTACTTATACTAAAACTCTTTATAATTCTTAGTAAGTCCCCCAAATTGCTAAATATCATTACCTTTCTCAGGCCTGTTTTGCAAGCTCTCTCTTTTGTCAGCCAGCTGTGTATATTATGCATCGAGCCCACAGCTAACTCTCGTGGAGGCCACTTGTTCATTGATGACCACCCTTTAGGTATAATTTTCAGTTTTGTGTCCTTTTGGATCCCACCCTAGGGTGAGCAATTGGTAAAACTGAAGAGTGGGCTAGTGGCTAGAAGCTAATAAGAGGAGGAGTTAATTAAGGCATTTGGGAGATTAAGTAAAAGATGAAAGCAGAATTTTAAAAATGCTGGATAATAAGAGAACCAGAAATCGTGCCTATAAGGGAGTCAAACCCTAAGGGGACCAGAGGCAGGCACTGCACTCAGTGTCATGAGCTGGGATCCAGGTTTTCAAAGTAAGGACAACAAAAATACATGAAGGTAAATGGAGTGAAGAGCAGCACCCGAGAACCATCTCTCCCACAAGCAGTTTAGACTTACCTTTCTGATCGGATTTGGCAGTGTTCAGGATATGGCAGCCTGGCTTACAAGGCCTGGGAGAATAGATCAATACTGGATGGTACAAATGCATTTCTCAATTGATTGCCTAGCCTGTTATTATAGGATCAAATAAAAAAGAACGTTCAAGTTGAGAATCGTTATCATCTCCCATTGCTTCTACCAAACCTAGCACTATCTCACATTTTTTAAAAAAGGTTATTGTCCAGAAAAATAAAAACCCAAAGCCCATTTTATTGTCCTGCAAGTCTATTTCTGGGATTAAAAATTACAGATTATATATTATTAAATATGTCAAGATCATTTTCTAGCTCTTTAAATAGGCATCCTTATCCCTGCTACACACAATACATAAGGGAACATTTAGCCCCGTGTTTCATGTGCCGTCCCTTACTATATGCAGCCCCCTAGAATACACAATAAAAAGATAAATGAAAGTACATTAGAAATGCACCTAGTGGTGGGAATCCAGCCAGTGATGGCTGCAGATGTTTTGTTTGAATCAGTGCCTGTGCTGAGGAGGAAAGTGCCCATTATAGAAAAGATGGTATCGCCAAAGAATTTGGCGAGGAAAGATCACACTCTGACAAACATCTTTTATCTCAAATGTGCATGTTGAATATACGTGTTTCATAGTATTTTCCTCCAGATTACCTTATTTACTACGTAAAGGTTATTGATTGTATTTATGCATCATTTATAGTTATTCTTCTGTCTTATTTTATCAATAATTTTTTATTGTTTGGAACAGTAAGCTAAATAGTGTCTAAATTTGAGTTGATATCCCACTGCCTTCAGTTAAAAGATTCTATAGTTTTCCAAATCCCAAAATAACATGCATGGCTTCATCTACCTTTCCAGACTCATCTTCCTCCTCACCGTAATACACCATATGCTCCAGCCACACTGCATTTCCCCTCATCCCTGAATAGCCGTGTTCTATGATGCCTCCTGTTCGTACCTATGCTGTTCCCTCTGCCTGGAATATCCCAACTGTTTATTTTCTCTTCCTGGCAAACATTAACTCACCTTCCAGGTACCTTCTCTAAAGAAATTGCTGTGGGAAAGCTTCTCTAATCTGCAAATCTGAGTTAGATACACCCTTGTCAGTGTTCCTTTACCACCACATTCATGTTACTGTGAGTAATTGATCACAAACTTCTTTTTTTTTGCATCCCCCACTAGACTGTAAGTGCCTTAAAAGTCCTCTAGGATCTGTAACAATATCTGGCACATAACGGGTGCTTAACAAATGCTTGATTAATCAATCAATCAGTTGGACAATGCAGTTTACCATCCTAGAATATTAACACAATCCTGGAATCTCCAGGTAAGTAGTTTATGACTGAACTATTCAGAAAGGTTCCAAAGAGCCTGATGAGCTTGAAGAAGAAAATGTAGGAAAAAATTGACCAAGAATAAAGCAAGGCTCAATTTACAGTATAACTCATAGAAAAGCAGATGTTCCTGTTTCCAGGAGAACCCAGAGAGACAAATGGTTGGCCGAGCCTCCCACCTGCTTGGCCTAAATGATATGGCTACAGGCGATGCCAATTCCACAAATCAAGGTGTACAACCTCTCTTTAACACATCCAGAAGCTACTATGAGGTGTGTACAGCCTCACCTTTAACATTTTCCCCTGACACGTGAATATTAAAGTGGAATACCAGAT
The DNA here is from genome assembly GCF_028878055.3 of Symphalangus syndactylus. Lineage (NCBI taxonomy): Eukaryota > Metazoa > Chordata > Mammalia > Primates > Hylobatidae > Symphalangus > Symphalangus syndactylus. Next base: position 139,578,183 of record NC_072427.2, read on the forward strand.
TATCCATAATTCTAGTGAAATGAACAAAAATGAGGGTCCTCTGTCTTTTACATGCCAACTCTTTCTTCATTAAAACAAAACAAAATGAAGCAAAACCAGAAAATCAGACTGATTTTTTCAATACTAGTTAAGAAAGTATAATCAGCTCAACTCAACAGCTTTGGTTTAAAGTGGCAGGAGGAAGAGGGAGGTTCTGTGAAGGCGAAAGGTCCCAAGCTATGCTCACATGTTTTCCTTAGCTTCACCTGAGATTCAACAAAAAGGTATTTGTTATTAGCTTTGTTAATAATCTCTCCGGGGATTTGGAGCAGGTCCTAGGTGAGCCACATATTATTACATAAGGTTGGTACAAAAGTGACTCTGAATATTAAGACAAAAGAGACATGTTTTAGTTCTTTCAGTGTTGTTTTGTATGAGGAATGTAAAATTAAAAAAATGCATTACATGAAACAGCAGATTTGTCAAAATGCTAAGGTAATATGCAATGGAGAGAAGGAAAATACGTTTACCCAATCTGCCTTCTGGAGATTGCAGAATTCCAGGTTGGGAATAAGAACCTGGGATAGAGACGAACGCTTTGTGAACCCCTGAACACTCCAACTCAGTGTAGTTAAAATGGCTATTGTCCCTAATGATAAAATCAACTGTTTATGATTCTGTTTTATAGCTTCCAGTTCCCTTTCCTCCTCTGTTGAAAAATCTCACATTAATAAACATAAATGAAAAATATTTCTGGTCTAAAATTAAACCCTATAGCTTTGCTGGATCATTAAGCCCCACTCACAGATTCTTTCTTTAGTCCAATCTGAAGTTTTTGTGGTGAGAATGTTAATTTTTTTAACTCCCAGCAACCATTTTAGTTCAATTTCTTTGACAGAGACTCAGAGGGAAAGAAACAACTTAGCAGGACTGGCCTTGGCGCTTTTTATGCCCCAAGCAAGCAAACAAGAATAAGATTATAGTGGCCCTGAATGGAATCAGAAATGGGAGAGAGGTTTTCTCCCCCCACAAGAGGCTTCTTGAAGAAAAACAACTTTAAGATGCAATCTGTAACATCTGGGAGAAAGACACTCGACACCTGCTAGAAGTTCCTGTGATTTTGCAGTCTGTCCTGAGCATCAACACCTGAAGATATAGCCCTTGAACTTCTGTTTCCTCCTGGACATGAGTAACTGCCTGGTTTTGAATTTGGGAAGCTAGAGGCACCCTAGACTCATTGACAGACACATAGGAGATGCCAAAGGCTGCTTTCAATGTCAGCCTGAAGTTTTACATTTTAAGAAGACAAATGAACAGCATTACCTGTTTACTTCAATATTGACAAAGGGAAAGCCTGTGCCCCCCACCCCCGCACCTGTTAATACTTGCTCCTTATACTGATGTGACCCATGCAGCTGCTCATTTCAATTAGCCCAGGGCTAGTCTTGGCATTTACCCACAGAAACAATACTGCACAAAGAAGCGCCTCTGTGCAATCCCGCTGGCATTTTTCCAAGTCACACTCAGCTTCAGCACATTTTACCAACCTGTCTCTCTGAGTGCAAGGTCTTGCTGGACATTTAAGTCCCTAAAAACTCAAGGAATCCATTTGTTTCATTTAGTAGTTCTTCTTGTAGAGATGGGTCTCACTCTGTCGTCCAGGCTGGAGTGCAGTGGCACAACCATAGCTCACTGCAGCCTCAAACCCCTAGGCTCAAGGGATCCTTCTGCCTCAGCCTCCTGAGTACTGGTTCTTTTTAATTTTCCTTCTGCAATTTCATTTCTTCTTTGCACCTCTATTATTTTCTCAACCTTTATTTTTTTCTTCTCTCTACCTCTGTATAGGAAAGGGCCCTTGTTTTGCTTTTCACTGTATAGCAACAACAAAAGAACAAAAAGATGAAAGAAAGCAAAACACTGATGTTAACTTTTCCTAGTTTGTCAAATAAAAGTAATCTCAATAAAAAAGGGTTGCCTAGCCTGTGTCTCTTTTTTTCAGTGTTAAATTTGTTTTCAAAATTAGGCTCTTTGGTTAGAAGGGATCATAGACCCTCCTACTCCACTCACCGTGATCATTACTTTTCTTTTTTTGTCAGGGATGAGGTGAAGACAATTCCTTTGCTTCTATTCAGTGATGAACACATGTGCTGCAACTTACTTCCTGAATTACTACTAAAAGCACCACCATTCTCTCCCTCTCTTTCTCAAGCACCATCAGATATTACTTTTCGTATGAGTTATATTGAATGTGCCCTTTCCTGACATGCCTAAGAGATGCTTCAAGACATTCTTTATTCACTTCCCAAGTCTTCACTGTTGCTAGCACAGGAAATTTATTACCTCATGGGCAAAGACCATGCTCTTACTTTTAGTGAAGTTCTAATCTTGCTGGGAAACATGTGATATATGCCCAGTGCTGGAAAATTCCTTCATTCAAATAATGAGGGGTGGGTACCTTCAAAACTACTTGCCTGTTATATTATACATGGACAGTGAAATATCCTGCCCTGGCCTATGTTGGAGAGTTACTTTCTTTCGCTTCATGGTAGAAATGAACCAGCTCACTGAGTCTGTCTTGTGTCTGTGCAACCATCTGGAACAACTTATCAAGGGGTAGGCAGACATGTTTACCATGCCTTCACCACCTCCATAAACTGGCCTCAGTGGGTCACTTCTTTCCCATTTGCCAGCAGATACATCTGCAGACAATCTCGTTTTTCAGCCTGAGTGTTTACAGATTTAGTCAGAGGACAGGTTTTATAAAACTCCTATATCTGTATTTATTTGTTTCGCTGTCAAGTTCCCTGTAGTTTTTGTTTGTTCAGGGGCTGAGTTTGTAGCAGGTGTTTGGAACAATTAACAGAAGCAGAGATACCAGTAGTGGGCAAAGGTTGGAAGAATATAAAACAAAAGCCTGACATTTTAAAAAAACAAAGACCCTTAAATACTACACTTAAGAACTGCAGACTAGAACACACCAATAGCATTATGATAAAAACTTAATCTATTATAATTAAACTTTGAATATGTGCCTTGGCCATAAAATATTAGATGAAGTATAAAAACATCATTTTTATTAACGTTTTGTATGATTTCTTTTTACTACTAAAATCATATTCAGTAGGATTTTTAAAGCTTGAAAAGTGAGACATAGATCAGATCTGTCTATACAAATGACAGAATCAGTCCATTCTATTTGCTCTGGGTTGTGAAAATTTCCATACAGAGAGAAAAACCAGGAATGCTTTGAGTGTTTTTGCTATTTGCAGAAACTTATAATCAGATGGAAGGAGTCTTCTTGATTCTGTGTGGGTGACTAAGATAGTTAATTGGAGCTATGCCAAAGAGTCTTTTTCATATCAAAGCAGTTTGGAGAAAATTATATTTATTTGGATGGTTTCACACTTTGAGTTTTGATTTCATTAAAATCAGCATGAATTTACAATTATAGATTTCTAACTTATTCCATAAGCATAAATGCCAACTCATTTATGTTCTAACAAATAACACAAGCCCAAACAATTTGCCTAGAGAAGAATAACTAGGCCCAACTCTCCCTTTTTCATCATTTCACAAAAGAAGTTTAAACAATTCTTCGAACTAATATTCATTGACCATCTCTTAAGTGGAAGACACCAGGAGGTGATGGGGTTGTATCAGTAAGGAAGATGTGGCCCCTGCCTGAAGAAGTTCCCATTTCATTTGTAAATACAGGTATATTAAAAATTTAAAAAGACAATGAAATAGTTGATAGACTTGTGTACCAGGTACTCCCAGATGAAGGTGTGGTATTTAATTCTGCTACTAGAATCCTGGACAGCCTTGTTGAAATGTAACATTTTCACTAAACCTTGACGTGTGATTAAAGAGAAGGCACAAAGTAAGTCAATAATTATTTTTGGCACTTAAATTTGCAGACTATCACTGGGTGGATAATGAATATACCAGGGAATTGTAAAGCATACTGGGTAATCTTGGAAATGAAACAAATCATCATAGTTACAATGGTCTGGGTATCCTAGGAAAGAAGAAAGTCATTTCCCAAGAATGAAAGAGTGAGCGAGAGAGAAACAAAATGAAAAACTAAGAAAGGAATTGTTTATATAAGAAGCAGTAAAGGAGAAAAGAGCTACAGAAAAGCCAAGAATGCCCTGAAATTAGTAGTCATATCTAAAATGAATGAGGTTAAGTGGATTAATGAATGGTTTAGGATTCAAATCAACTTAAGCCCCTTCTCCTCTCCCTGAATCATCAAGGCTAAGAGCTCTCACTGACTTTCATCTTCTAACAAAGTAAGTCTAATTATCCACAAGGACCTAGCCAAGTAGTTGATTAGTTCTCAAATTGGCCCATTGTCAGATAAATGTTAAAGTAAAATGGCATTCACCCTGCCAGCGAGGCTCACTGCATCCCCAATCCACATGGGCTCTTCCTGGGTGCTTCATACTTATATATTTTATGGTAAACTACCGCATTTGTTCAAGCATAGAAGTCTTCCCAGGCTAAGTGATGAGTAGATTCACATAATAGGCCTCACTATTATTGTTGACTAGAATATAGTGCTAGCACTAAACTGTATACCTCCACCATCTGTTTACCTAGTACACTTTGCATTAGGCTTTGCTACTTATCAAAGACAATATGATTATAAAGTAAAATTCATCATGTGTGACTATTACACCACCATAAATTGATAATACTCCTGGGAGAACAGACATACATCAGACTGCCTAGATATATGGCATTAAGAAAAATAAAATAATGCTTCATAAATATTGGATATTTCTCTTGCTTGTATAATAATATCCTTATACAAGGTCTTGATTTTAACTTATTTGAACCAATGTTTGCTTTCATATTCATTCTTAATGTCCTTGCACTCTATAAAATAACTCTTTATATATGTTCCCCTCGCTGAATCCTCCCCAGAGTACCATATCTTTAGTTATGTTTAGCCTACAATGATATCTGTGTGTTTCACTATGGAAAGCAGGCACTGAACCGGGCAATGCAGTCAGTGAAAATGTATGGGTTATCCCCACAAAATGAAAAAGGTGGACATTGTTTTGCCTGGCAAAAACAAGCTAAAACGATTTGGAATTAATTATTTTGTTAATTCATCATCTGGCTAGGTCTACACCGCCTGCCCATTCAAAAGTAATCGCCTCTGTCAACCCTTTTTCACAGACTCAGTAGCAGAATAGAGGAATTAGAATCAACAGATCTGGATTTAAACGTATTTTCACATATTGCCTGGCTCTGCAAACTTGGATAAATACCTCCTTGAGCCTTATATTCTTTTTTCTATAGGTTGATGATAATAGCACCTTCTCTGACTACCTTGTACAGTGCTTAGAAAAATTAAATAAGGGGGCGTATGGACTGATTGTTCTGGGCCAGACAATAAAGGCTACTTCAGTTTCCAGGATTAGCAACCACAACAAAGACTCCATGCAAGGTGTATAAGTAAGATGAAAAATATCTGAAGATAGAATGGGATATGGCTTCCTGATGACTTATTATTACTATTCCCCATGATGTACACTTGAAGTTTGGTAGTCTTGGCAACCTAATAGAGCAAAAGCACTGACCAAGCCAGAAGATTCCAGAACCTCAGACTCCTTTTATAAGACATAACTTTTATACCATTTTAGGCTAGGAAATTGAGTGATGGGAAACGGTTATGTATGGCCACATTACCCCAATTTAACAACTTGTTTTATAATCTTCTGCCTGCTCCATAATTCCATAACCTACTAATTCCATGTGTGATTTATTAGCCTTATTCAAAATTTTAATGCAACGTACCTATATCCTATCAGAGTCGCAAAGATTTTTTGAAAATATGATGTTAATGTAAGACATAATGGCTATTAAGTTTATATGATTTGAAATTAATTACAGAATCCTAAATCACCTCTAAATAATTAAAGAGCTCATTGTGAAATTGTGGATTGTCCAGAGCTTTAGAATTTATTCTTTTTCTTTTCTGATGTACTTTTGAAAATATTATTATTTAATACATGCAGAGAAACCAGATATATGATAGTGGAAGAAATTCATGTTGCAGAATGGCTGAAACAAATAACACTAGGCATTTAAGATGGGTCAAAGTGGGTATTTGTATTGATGGGCAATTAACTAAAACATAAAGTGCCACCGTTTGTTTCGCCCATCTCTAACCTAGAGCTAAGTGGTGCCACAGCCTAGGAATTCTTCTGCCCAGGATGGATGTAGATGATGATAGATACAGCGGAAATAATTTATCGTAGATCATGATTCAGCTCTTTTGGTTCCTAAGTTCTTGTCCACAGGAGGAGGGGGAGTTTTGGAGCAACAGTAAAACATGATTTTATAATAATACACCAACTACTGCAGCCCTAACTCTGACCCAGGATTACAGCCATCATGACTCACTTTTTCCAGATTTTGGCATTCAAAACAGGGCTTCTCCCTTCCTGGCTCACTTTTCACAGCCTCTTTAAAACCAATTTTAGGATTTATCTCTTTCAGACTTACATCCCAAGACCTACTTTTTATTGTAAATACCTTACCTAATTAATGGTGATAGAATGAATTCATACTTGTGACTCAAAATTCCTTTATGGCAAGACCTTGGTAACAAAAATAAAATCATGTTTGTACCTTCTAAACAAAAATATGCCTAGTATCAAAACCTTAACGCATTTACATGAATTTTATTTTTTTTCCAAAGGAAAAAAATCTTAACAATATTCTGCAGGAAATTTCTCATGCCGTTTGATTTCTTTCAGTGAGATAATAAGATAATCACAAATGAAAGTTTATATCTCCCCAGCAACATACCGCACTAGGAGTCTGGAAGGTGGAGTAGGAAGAACATTCCAGTGGGGTCAGGAGAGCTTTGTTTTAACCTGAGTTTTGACCACGTAACTTTATGTGGGCCACTTAGCTCTCTGGGACTTAGCTTTATTACTTAAAAAATGGGTTCCATGATTCTTAAGGTCCGTTCTTAATAAATTTTCTCATCCATAAGATAAAGGCAAGAACAGTGGCCATCTATAGGGCTGCAATGGGGATTAGATGATATTCAACACAGAGTGTATTGTAAGGATGTTAACAGAAGCTCAATAAATTAACGACTTCTACAATAATTATTTCATTAGGTATCCTAGCTATTTATTTCAAGATTAATATATAATTATAGTATGAATATGCCACATAGTCATAGTTACCTTACACAGCATAAATATGTAAGCTCTGTATACAATAGATGGGTTTGTACAATAGGTACAAAATATACTGAAAATGAAGACCAAAACATAGGAATTAAAGTACCTTTGAAGTTTAGGTTGAACAAACAAAGTGACCATTACTATTTTATGAATATGCAACAACAGCCAAACAAGTCTAACAGGTTTGGTTTTCCCTCTAATCTTGCTTTTGTGTGTGTGTGTGTGTGTGTGTGTCTGACTGGACTTGGACTTGATGAACTGATGTGGTCAGTACTACCAGGGAACTTCTCTTTATAGACATAATTGGTGGATATGGTTGCTTGCCCTCCAGCATCATTAAGCCCAATATTTTCCTTGAACCTCCACAATTTATTCAGCTCTCAAGAAAGGTACACATTGGCTCTTTTTTTTCACAAACAGATTTGGAAGTATTTTTTTTCCTGTTGATTAGTTAACAAAAAGTTCTGAACCAAAGTGTTTTAATGTGATTCTTAAAGACATTAACCTACACTAATGTTTATAGATATGAATATTAATCAGTAATTTTTTATTTACATGTATAATTCATATATTCTCCAGTGGCACAGAAAGTTTACTTCCTCATTTTTTAAAATGTTAACTCATTCTCATCTCTGATACCAGCTAATAAAACACAAACACTCTGACAAATTTAGTTGATTGATTCTTTAACAGCAACTTGAAGTCTGAACTGAGGAAATAATTGAAACGTTTACAAGGCAAATGTATACAGATTAACACCATTTTCTTTCCTGGGAAGAAATTGTAACTTAGTAGGACAAGACATATAATGTGTGGCTGTAAGGGCATGAAACTGATTAACAAAACTATTAAATTAAATTGCATCAAACTAAAAACTGTTTTTCCAAAGTAGTTACTTCACCGGACAATATGTTAATTCTAACAATGCTGACATAATGCAATGCATTCTGAGATCTCTTCTCTTGGAGTCCTGTTCGTGGTCAGTTTCAATTAAGAAACTTGAACAATATAGAGATTCAGTTGAAAACTAAGAAGTTTCCAGTCTTGATTACTCACCTTCTTTACAACAATGCCTACAGATAATTTTGGGCTTTTTCCAAAAATAAAATGCAACCTCAAAGAATGGATAGTCATTTTTTAGAGATATTGGAATAGCATGTAAAACAGAATCATAAGCCCTTCTTGTAACATACAGTGAAGCATATTTTTTAAGTACCAGAAAGCATCAGCAGAATGAAGGTAAAAACAACAAGTGAATGGCTGTGAGTGTACATCAGTGATTGCACTGTGGGCAGCAACAGGCATGAAAGCTTCCTGGAAAAGGTAGGAGGAGAGTGAGGCCTTGGGTGGCAGATGAATATGTGCACAACGTTACAGAGTAAAATAATGTATTTTACACCTAGAAAAAAACCTGTCTTTAAAACTCCCCAATTTTACTGATGAGAAAACTTGAGAGTCAAAGATATGTGACGACTTTCTCAAAAAAATCCAACTAGTTAGCAGAGCAAGGATCAGATTTACTAAGACTTGGTCCAGGGCTCTTTTTGTGATAGCAGGAATAACATTTCTCTATTCAATCAAACCCATAAGTTGTTTGGTGTATAAAATAGGATGGTTCTAATTTACTGAATTGATAGAACTGACAGATTGTTTTAATGTTAAATTCAAATCTAGAAGTACCTTCTGTCAACATCTTTACTTTTATTTTGTTTTCAGGTCTGTTTGCAAATATGTCATATGTCTTTCAAACTAAAAAAAAAGCCCTCTTCATATTTTATTAATTTCTAGATAATTATGACTACACTCATTAAAATTTATAGAATGACTAACATTTAATACAATATTGCCACTGTGGGGAATTTTCAGGTGTATAGATGAGGCGTTGTCTTGAGATACAGCTTGATTACCTTTAAGGGAAACAAAAAGAAAGGTTACATAAGGCCAAGTTTCTCTAGGTAGAAAGCATTTTTCTTCTAGCCATCAGCACACTTACAAAATTCACATCTTACTGCGGAAACAGAGTTGAAATTGTTAAAGCTGCTGTGATTACTATAAAGAGTCCCAAATATTGAACTAGATGGAGTGTATCCCGGGAAAAATAATCTTCTCAGCCTGTGTTATGAAGGGGTTAATTATGAGACCTGAGATAAGGTGTTCGCACATCTAGGCACTTCATCAAGCCATGGAGTCAGGAAACAAGGAAGAATAGATGAAGGTGCTGGGGATAATAATGATGGCAAGTAATGATTTCCCTAGAGGTGAACTGATCTATGGCCACAAGCAAAGAAAAAAAAGCTAGAAAGTACCGTAACATTACCTTGGAGTACTTAACAGACTCAAAAGCAGTAACCCTGTGTCAAAAAAGGCCCATCATCCTGCTCATTTTAGGTAAAAGGGTTATGCCAAAGTACAAGAGGGGAATGCAAAATTCACATATGAAATTAAACAGCTGAAAGGTATGATTTAACAATGCTCAAAACTCAATAAGCCAAAGATAAACAGCAAATTAGATGACTCAATGTCGGGGGAAAAAACATCTCCCATCGATCCCATCGTCAAAAATTAATCTGCCTGAGAATGCCCTCTGCTCCAATCCCTGAGCTGATGAAGAGTGGAGGAATAGAGTAAAACCTATGTACGAGCGCTTCACCTTCAGGCTAGACCCTGATTACAATCTCCTGTGAGACATTTCAGCATGAAGCGCCTCTCATGTTGGGACTGCAAAATTAAATTGCGATCAATACTTTACAAAAATAATTGGGGAAAAATGTTCAGAAGTCGGAGCTGCACTGTGTGGCCACAAACATATGAAAGTTATTTTTTTTTCTACCTTTCTGGGGGTTATTCTTCAGGATAGATCAGTTCAAAGGTGTCTCTTGACAATAGTGTTCTCGGAATGGTTTTCGCTCACCTTGTTAGGGAATTTTAAAAGCAGAGGAGCATTTACAGCCTACCAAGAGTGTTATCTTATTGCTGTATTTTCACTTTTCTTTCTTTGGAGTGCTAATCTCAGCTCATAAATTCTTCTTGTCTCTTCTCACTTTGATGTTAATTTAAATTTCTTTGCAAGTTAATTCTCATCGTCAAAAGGAAAAGACAAAAAATATGTTATATTGCAACGAAATGAGAGAAAACCACACACACACAAAAGCTTTGGTAGATTTTTGAAAACTTTGCCTAAGATTTGATTCCGAATCTCTCAGTACATTTAAATGCTGAACTCTGTAGCTAAATTTAGGGTAAAATGTATTGAATTAAACTCTTTACTGCCTTAAATAATGCTTAGTATTCAGCTTTTCCTGCTTGTCTGCCTCTAAATAAGGTCTTATTTTTGGCAAAGATTTACTTTTTAATCCATAACATGAGGAGGAAGTGGAAAATGTAAATGCCTATGTGAAATTCTTGCTTTTTCAATAAATGGTCATTTTTGGTTTTCTTATGTAGAAAGTTCAAAACATTGTACTTTTATAATTGCATTTTTGGAATGGGCATAGGTCTTTCTGGACTTTTATTTGTGGTATGGCTATTCTGACAAGACAGTCTACTGATTTTCCTCACATGAATCATTTCTTAGAACCTCAGTCACTCATACAGGGAAAAATAAAGCAGCTGCATTAAGTATATACGATCAGAACCATACTGAAGTAGGTGGCCCATAACTAGCTAAAGGGGAGTACCCAAAGAGCGGTAATCAATTGCGTGCTGTCATCCTGGCGGGGCGGGGGATGTATTGGGTGGTGCACTATAGGGCATCATGCCTGGATGAAGGAATTGGAAGTGTGCTTATTAAGGGCAAAAATGACAACACCCACTGGATTGCAAACACCTGAAAAGAACTGAATACCATTTAAAGTGACCTTCACCAAGGAAATGACAGCCTCCTTAAGAAGATAGGGTAAGGAAGAAGTTTTATTGGGTACCTCAAATGAAACAGGCAACTTATAACTAGTGATTTAATTATGATAAATTTCAAATTCCAAATGGTTTCCTTCTACCACTCTAAATGTTCTTAAATAACCTTTTCACAGTGCTATTTGGATCAGAAGATAGAATGCCAATTTATTTTAAGATTTGCTGGAGGTGAACATAATAGAGATGAGGGAGAAGAGAAGGCAGAGGATAGGGAGGGAGAGGAGAGACAGACATGGACACTTCTCAGGGGAAACCTGTGGCCCAACATCCCTATTGTTTCCCACACCACGTACCACACACTCACACATCTTCCCCGTTCTTACTCTGGAATGTGCTTCACAGTCGTAGCCGCTTCCTAACACTGACTCAGCTCTTCAAGTCCAGACATCTGCTTTTCTTGAAAAATTGCCCGGAGTCTCCCCTAAACTCCATCATTAGGCTCCCTCACCCTGTGCATACAGTTATTATAACATTTATTATACTAAAATTAATCTTTCCTTCCTGATTAGATTGTGATATTTCTGATAGAATAGTCTGTCTCTTAGTCTTTTTTGTACACTCAGATTTTTTGGACATGAATAAACCAGTTTCTTAGTAACATTCTTTCACTAATTTAGTTTTCCAACTTTTAATTTCTTATGTGTCACATGGGACTTATCTGTTTGAGGTCTGGTTTCCTTATTTCTAAAGAGAAAGGGTTATACTAAATAAAGGGTCTATTTTAGGTCTAAAATTTCTGGGTCAAAAATTTCAGGCAATAAAAATGACCATACATTTTGCCAAAAAGCCAATTCAATGCCTGCCCCAGCCACAACTGGTTCCAAATGACATGAAATAGACCTCTTACTTTTATTGTTGTTTATTTATTAAATAGCACTACCTCACTCTTGGCTCTAGCAATGGTTCCTCACCAGAGGCAACATGTATCTGATTGTACCACATGAAATTGCTGTTTGTCCATTAAGACATATACAACTGTTGATTTCAAGTGGGTCAAACTAATACCTGGCTACTTAAAGAATGATGCCATGGTTTGATCATAAAACTTGAATAAGACCAATATGAGACCCTCTTCAGAACGAAGTACTGAAACAAACCAAAAACCAGGCAGTTAGTAGAATTTGGAAGCTGAACATAAGACTTAAGAGGTATGAAGCAGAGGACGGGTCATAATGAGGAAGGTGGAGTTATGAAGACATAGAGTTATAGTCAGCTGAAACTGTAAAAAAAAAAAAATGTAGTCTATTTGTTACCAGAAAGCATGAAGTAATAAAAAAGATATACACAATATATAGAGAGACTAAGCAAGTAGTAAAAGGAGAAGAAAATGTCTGGTTGGAGAGCAGCTGGATAATGTGAAGTTGGAGTCCTCTAGTGCATATACTTGAATGCCAGCTAGTACAGTTCCCACTGCTATCTTGGATCCACTGCCAGTTCAGATGGTACTTAACAATGGAATGAGTTTCATACTTTTCTCCTCTCAAGATAGCCATCTTTCTGTAACCCATAACTTGGTGTTCCCGGAAGTAGTCTCTATCACTTGCAGCCAGATAAAACATCAAATACGAAAACACAATACCAACATAGGCTGTGACATCTTCATAAAAGTGGTAGTTATAAGTCAGTAAATGTCTATGATATGTCTGGTACTTTATGCATAATATTTACATGCTTCACGGCAGCTCTGGAAAATATTACCAGCTCCGCTTTACAGATGAGAAGACTGGGACTCAAATGTTGGAAGGGCTTGTCCATGGGCAAAAGTCTAGTAAGCAATAAAGCGGAATGCAAACCCAGCTCTTTTGGTTCCAGAGCCTGAGCTCTTTCCCCTGTGGCACACTGTGTTCTCAATTCCTGAAACACGGAGTGACATTATAATTAGAAAAGTTTACTTTGAATTACATTGTATAAATCATACACAACTTATCTACCCAATTAGAAGCATATGAAAGAATTCCCTATTTAGTTCTGGTTCTGATACTATCAGTATAGCTGATAATGTCCTCAGGCCTCCAAGTAGGAAATACATCTTCTGTAATGCTAAATGTCTATTTGCTTTGGACTAAGGCTCTGGAGAGAAGCACAACCTAAACTACTCAGTTTTCTTCTAAAAATCAGGGTCTTTTTGTGAGCCCCATGGGAATGCCACCATCTGACCAAAACAAAACCAGTAAGTGTCCTCTAGTATGGGAAGCTTAAGCCGATCAGATAATGGCCAGAGTAAAAATCTGTTATGTTCATTTAAAGGACACTGATTGAGCTTTCTACATGTTTCAGATAGTCTCCTTGTTGCTAAGAACATAGCAATGGGTGTAACAGGCAAGGTCCTGCTGTCACAGAATAAATATTTTAGCAAGGAAAACTTTTTTTAAAAAAGAGGGAACAAATAAGTGCAATCATTTTGACTAGTGTTAGCTATAATAAATAAAACTTTTCAAAAATAAATGAAATAGAATGAAGTAGAGATAGGAGAACTATATTAGATAGGATTGTCACAGAAGCCTTCTGTCATTATTTTTAGTTAAGGCCTGAATGCTGAACAGGAATAAGCCACATACATATCAGGAAAAGAAATTTCCAGGCAAAGAAAAGAACAAGTGGAGAGGCTCCAAGGCAGAGACAATCTTGATAAGTTAGCAGCACAGGAAGAGAGGAAGTGTGGCTTGAGTGATGTCACTGAAGAGCAGAGTTGGAGAAGATGAGGTAGCAGTGGATAAGGCCATGCAGAAGTTGGGATTTTACCCTGAGGGCAAATGTGTAAATATTTTTTAAAAATTAAGCATAAGAATGACCTGAAGGCACATGGATGCGTTGTGGTCACCATGGGAAGACTGTCTGTATTTACTGACGTTCTTCCACGTTAAAGACCTCATTGTGAACACCATCACTTTGGTGAATGTATCACTGCCTAGTGTTTGGTCCTTGGGTTTGAAGAACAACATTTGATTGTTTTATCACATCAAATGAAAATGCATGTCTTTAAGGCTAAACGTACGTTAATCAAGGACTTAGGGATCTATGTAGTAATATAACTAGAATGTCCATATACTAATCTCCAATAAGAAATTATCAGAATCCAAAAACCTCAAAGTCCACTTGCTACCACCACTGGCATTCATTACTACTTTGTTAATGAATCTGGAATAGCAGAAGACCATTGGCTAAAACTCTTTTCCCTGTGGACAGTGCTTAGATGAGCACAAGTCAAGTTGGCTTGCAACACTCTGTCATGGCCATTGTTCCTTGATTAGCTTACCTGCTGTCTTGGTTCATTTTGTGCCACTATAACAAAATATTACTGATACCTGCTGTCTCTGTTTTGTGCTGCTATAGTAAAATAGCACAGACTGGGTAATTTACAAACTATAAATTTTATTTGGCTCATGATTTTGGAGGCTGGCAAGTCCAAGATCAAGGATCCTCATCTAGTAAGGGCCTTTTTGCTGTGTCAGAACATGGCAGGAGGCATCACATGGCAAAAGAAAGAACAAGAGGAAGCCAAAACTTTTATAACAAATTCACTCCTGTGATAACAATATTATTCTATTCATAAGAGAGGCCTTATGACTTAATCACCTTTTAAAGGTTCCACGTCTTGACACTATTGCATTGGGAGTTAAGTTTTCAACACATGAACTTGGAGGGACACATTCAAATCATAGCACCTGCCTTCTAAGAGAGTCTTTCATTAGATCTCATATATTCAATTAGATGGTTGTGAAGTTTGCTGGCCTGGGAGCCATTCAGCTTCCTTTCAATGACTTTGCATATCTCTTCTCAGGTTACATATTGATTTTTTTTAATGTAACTCCACTTTCATTCATGTCTAGATTCTTGGGGGTTCAGCTCACTGTAGCCACTGAAAACTGTCAGCCTCTGGGATAAGAAAAATGTAGAGCTAAATCAAATAATGTACTAAGTGTTAACATTCCTGACTATCAGAGAATAAGCACACTCACTAATTGTAAGTTAGGTCGTCTCTGAAAGTATTTGACAGATTGACTTCCTTCCTTCCTCTAGAATCTATTTCTCTCAGACTTTGAGTGTCTCAGTCTTGCCCCGAACTGTATGACACTTCAGTTAAAGCTTCTAAAATATTCCAATGTCATAATTGACAGGTTTCCTTGTGTGATGACTTTCTTGCACATGTAAACTCTTTGAGAAAAGTTGGATTAAAAGGACAGGGAAGAGTTTGGTTTAGAGCCACAATGTTCCAGACGCCAGCCACGGATGCCTCTGCCCTATGTCACTACATGTTCTTTTCTGAGAAACATTCAGTTACTGAGTGTTACACACTGTGGTTGAAGGAAATGATCCACTCACCACCATCCACCCTCTGTCATCCTCTGTGTGAAGCTCTCAGTAGCAGAGGCTGAAGACAGAAAGGTCGTCTCTGTTTCCTTGCATCAGGTGCATTACTTGGTGACCTGGTGAATGGCATGGACAAGGTAGCCCACATTGCTGGAGGTGACCTCTGCCTCAGAGAAGCGGCCGTCCTTTGTCATGTAGATGGAGGACTCCTTGCTCAGCCTTTCCACCTGTTCAGGCTTTAGCCCTGTGAAAAAAAACATGTCAATTTGGGCAGTGATGTGTGGCCAGTCGTGAGTGGAACCCTCCTTCTTGAGATTAGAGACCAGCTGACTCTGCATGCTAATGATGCGATGGGCCTTGCCTTTCACTTCTTGCAACCACTGTTTTCGCAAATCTGGAGCGTTCAGAATGATAGAAGCAAATGGGTTCCATTGAGAGGAGGGTTGGAATACATGGGACGGATCAAGATCTTCAACTGTGACTCTACCCTCTTGGCTTCATCCGCATCTTTGCAAACCACGGTGAAGCCTGCTACACCCTCACTATATAAGCCCATGTTTTGGTGTATGATTGGCAGAGACAATGGCGTATGATTGGCAGAGTGGCGCACAGCCCAGGCATCCTTGTTACCATCACCACTGGCAAAGCCTTGGTAGGCCATGTGGAAGAGCGCAAAGAGATTTTTTTTCTTCACCACTGTTGCTATTTCCTTCCACTGCTTGGGACCAGGGTCCACTCCCGTGGGATTATGGGCACAGGCATGCAGAAGAAGAAGACTTTGCTCTGGTATTTTTGAAATGCCCTCCATAGTGCCCGTGAAGTCAAAACCACAAGTCTTGGGGTCATAATACCGATAACCTTGTAGCTGCATGCCAATATCCCTGAAAATGGGTGTGTGATTTCCCCAGGTTGGTTTGGGCAGAAAGACATCTTGGCTGAACTTAAGAAATCTTTGCAGAAAACTGGCTCTGATCCTTAGGGCACCAGTTCCAGAAATGGTCTGCACAGTGACAAACTGTCCACGTTTCAAGACTTTGCTGTTCTCGCCCAAGGCTACTTCTGCAGATGCCTTGCAAAATTCAGCCAGCCCCCTAATGGAGAGGTATTCCTCATCCAAATTTTTGGCTGCAATCTGGGCCTCTGCCTTGTGGACACTGTAAGGCTTTCCATTGTGGTCCCTGTAGGCACTAACTCCCAGATTCATCTTTTTGCTATTGGTGTCCCTCCTAAAGGCTTCAGTGACTCCCAGGATGGGATCTGGTGGTCCCATCTCCACATGGTTCCACCAGGAGCTGGCTCTGGCAGGGGCATCAGAGGCGATCCCTGGTGGAAGGTGGTGGCGATCCCGGAGAGGAAGCAGCTGGAGCGCAGAGGGGCCATGATGGACGGTAGGAGGGCAGTGGGCAGCCACAGGACTGAGCAGAGGGCAAGCATAAAATTCTCTTTTTTAAGGAATTTACAGTGGGAAATGTAGAGGGAACCAGAGTAAGCAGGGAGAGCTAAAACAGGAAATAAGTTATGGGAGAATTCCATAGAATTCATGAAAAGCTGAAGTTATGAAGAAGCAGAAACTGAGTAAGATGAAGAAATCGAAGCTATTAGTAGGCAGTGGATTAAGTTATATGTATGTTTACATATATGTATATCTGTATATATACACATGAAAGAATGATTTATTTGATAATGATAACTAGAGAAGCAAATATGCAGAATTTTAATCTTTGTACACTGGGAGGAAAAATAGATTAGTTACAAACACTTACTCTGAGGTCCCTAGAGACCGTTGGGGATATATATATATATATATATATAGTTACTAAACTCCATTCCCCTGTGAGTCCTGGCTGTCAGGCCACATGGCTGAATGGCTAGACCTTGATTCTCATAAGATTATCACAAGCATATTATTTTAATGTGTCATTATATACGTAACTCAGATGAATTTCTACTCACTTCTTTGAGAACAGCCTAATGAAAAAATAGAGATACTATATCTCAGTGCTATATGCAAATTGCCCTCAATGGCAAGAAATTACTTTATTTACGTAATAGACAAGCATTTTGAGAAAGCGCACTGATGATGGGCACGGCTTCTGTTTATCCCAGTCCATATTAAGGGACCTGATTTGAACAGATTTTATGTTTTGTCTGTTATGTCTATATAAAGATTTCATATTTTCAGGTATTTATTTTTAAGGATGAAAAGAAATCATTGGAAAGTGAAAAATAATGTAACATGATCAACATTTGTAATCATTTAAAATTATATTTGAAGTTTTTTTTATGTTGTTTTATTGGTAATAGGTATCACAGTGAGTAAAAAAATTCAGTGGGAGTCCACACCATTAGTACCAAATGAGAACATTACTATATTTTCTAACTTGGCAACACGTCAGAATTGCGATTATCTAAAAATTTTGTAATTCAATCAATGGGTGTTTTTATTTTAATTAAATGCCTGTTGTTCTCCAGAGATGAGATTAGCCTATGAAAACAATGTTTATTGGAATTTTTTTTACTGCTACCAAGTACAAATCTCTTACAAATCTTCCCCGCCATCCATACCCACATCCTTCACCCTGTGTGCTCTCAGTGTATATGTGCGTGCACACCTTGTGGCAGCAGGGGATAAATGCAGCCAGAGGAAAAAAGAACTAGCAATCTAAAAATATAGTTGTTATTTTAGCTGCATGCTGATAAAGTTGTAGATTATTCTCTCTTTTTTTAAAAATAAACTTTGACCTGAAACTCAAGAAAATTCTTGAAATCCAACTAGCTCTAATTGTTTCTAAATAAAAATATAGACTGACATAAACACTGAATGGCTCCTGGGCAATGTATTATTGCAGGTTAAATACATTTTGCCCTGAAGGCTGCAGTTCATAGGGTACAGATAACAAGAGAAATGAAATTGGTGATCTCAGCTAGTCCAGAGTGGATATTAGCATATATCACCAAACTGTCTCCAAATGTGACCCTATTTGCACTATCAGACTCTGTGTCCTCAGGAAATTGTTGCTAGTGAGAGAAGGGGGGAAAAAAGAAAAGAAGAGAGGGGCTGGTACTGGTGGGAAGGGCATATTAATAAGACTGAAAAAGTAGAACATTTTCCTGATCTAATATTCTTTGCATTCTCTCCCTTCTTTAAGAACAAGGAAGAAGAAATAGCACTCCCTTTCTTAGCCTAAAGGGAGCATAAAGAACAATGCCTTCTAGGAATGCTAGGACATTTCCATTTTTCTCTTTGGTGTTTTTAACACTTTGTGACTAGAGAGAAAAAAAATTGCCAATATGACTTTAAGTTTAAGAATCAGCACTCACCAATTATTGCCAAATTTAGATCCTTGAAAGCAAAAAAGAAAAAATTCAGCATAGGTATTGAAGAGGAGGCTAGATGGAGAAAGCTCTAATCCTTCAGGAGCCGAATGAATCTATGTTTCTGTACTATTAAGTACGGTAAAAAAGGCCAAAGTCATGGGCATTAGCCCCACAGGGGCCAGTTAGCTAGACTCAAATTCAAGGCCATGGAATATATATATATAACTTTGCTGCTGGCAGTTAATTATATCAATGACTATCAGGAGGAATAAAAAAGTGTCTTCTCAGTGCCTACTTTAACGTTGCCTAACACTTTCAGCTCGGCTGTGATAATTGTCAAAAAAATTTTAAAAATGCAAACAATTTTAAAATTATATTAGCTTTGAATATAAACTTATATCCATGAGATGCTATACAAGCATGGCCTTTGTAAAATACAACTAGGCCTGACTTTTGTAGAACGAATTTTAGTATTTATTTATTCAAAGCTAAGACAAAATAGTCTAATTTTTGCCTCATAGTTTATACTAGTTTTTCTTATTGCAGCATTCTCCATTACAAAAGAGCTTATAAATAGCATGTTAAATAATCATGAGAGTTTTTTAATTCATAAAGATTGATTTTGCCTTTCCCTTCTAAATTATCCCATAGCCAAATATCAGCCATTAACTTTCTAGACTAAGTCGTCCTTAGAACCAGGAAGAAGCACCCAACACTTACTTTATCTTCAGCTCTAGTGTAATTGTCATTGCTTGCGTGTAGTAAGACATAAAATGATTTTACAGTGTTAGAGAAAAACTACGGTTTCAAGATTAAGCAAAGTTATCATTAACCATCATATGAGAAATTTATACTATTCCCAGGGAAATGTTTATTGTAAGTTTTAAAAATACAAGTTCAAAATGGAAAACCAAGGTTTGCATACTGATAAGGTAATGGGTGGCAATACCAACTGTTGAATCAATGGAAATAAACAAATATGACTCAATATTACAATGTGTTAAGGCATAGCTTTCTGTTTCATCCATAACTATTTTTGTACAAATTTTAAAACAGTTTGTTAATTAGCAAATGCTGTCTTCATAATAGACTGTCAAAGTTTGTGAGGAAAAGGTATTTCTTTCCTCCTTTCTTTTTCTCTCATTCCATCTCTTCTTTCTCCCCTTCCCTTCTACGGTTCTCTCTCTTTCCCTTCTTCCCCACCTCCTCCCTTTAATGTCTAAGTAAGATCATAACTTCTGTCATGCCTACAGACTAAAGCAGGAAATTCTGGAAGACCAAGGGAGCCACTGCCATCTGACAGAGTCTTCCAAACTGCATGACATACAAGTCAGCAAGAAGAAGCCTGGATTATCTGAGCTTCCTTTTAAGGTTTGTGTGAGAAAATAATAACTAAAATTTACTAAGGACTTACTCTATGCCAGCACTGTTTTAACTCTTTTACATAGAATATTCTATTTAATTCTTATAAAATTTCATCTGGTATAGTTGAGGAAATCAAGGATCAAGAGAGCTATATTAGCTTGTCTGAAGTCCAGGCAGATAATAATTAGAGTCAGAATGGATTTCATTATACTGTCTCCTTGTGACCAGGTTTGGGCACAACGCTCTGAATCACTCCTACCTAAACATATCCAAATTGAGAAATCTAGAGAAAGGCTATATACCCTAGAGAAGTGAATTTCATCCTTGTTCCCCTAAAGATTATTTCAGGCACAAGAGACCAACATAGTTGACAAAACTGACTCCAGAAGACTACATGCTCCTATAAACAGATGTGTAATGACAGCACACTCAGGCATGGACAAATACACTTCAGAATTGGTATGTAATGTCCACCATCTATCTGGTTTGTCCACTCTGAACTTAAGAATCTTGATTACAGTTGACAATTGGGGTCCACCCAGTTTACATATCTATCTCAAACAATACCTAAAGGAGCTCTTCAGTCTTCTAGTTCCCTAGTTGTGCATGACTAAAGCTATAGTGTTTACTAAACTCTTCTTGTAGCTGAATGTCTAAGACTATGCGGTGGTTTCTTTTTAATGCTAAACACTATGAAAATCCAAGATTGATGGTGACATTGTAAGTGTGATAATAGTAGAAGAGATGTGCAAAAACTAGATGAAAAGGAAGAAGAAATATGGTAATCCATTGAAATTCTATTGTTTGTATATTCATAGCACTTCTTTCCTCCCCACGGAAGGGGGAGGTAGGGTCATAATAATTAACTATGTTATATTTCATTATTAACACTGTCTTAAGGCATTGAAAAAAAACTGGCAATATTATGTTTTCTTTATTTTAAACAATTATGCTAAAGGGTTAATCAACATTTCCTGTGAAAAGAACAATGTTTAGCCAAATGCTTTTTAAAAAGCAGACAACAAGAAATAGCTTCAATAATTCATATTAATTCAAGTCCTATGGTTAATGAGGCAAATGGAGTGCTCTCAGAGGGGATAAAAGCACATAGCAGCAGCATCAAGAATCTTCAAACCACTGCTGGCAAAGGATACTGTAAGTTCAAAATACCCCCTAACCACCTACTATTCATACTTTACACTCAGGATAAACTTAATATCATTCTAATTTTGCAAATGGTAAGCTAAAAGAGTGCCTATACAATTAGAACACAGGCAAGCAACTGCTTATACTCTCCTTTGTTTTTATGGTTCTTAGCCCTCATGACGCCAAGTTGTCTGAAGTTTTCACTACATTAAGCATACACTCATTTGATCAGGCACAAAAAGAGTGAGACTGTGACCATCTCTTCACAGTCCAGCAATTAAACTGTTGTCAGGCTAAAGATATATCAAAGTTGAAGATCAGATCATGGACTGGATTACCAAATGGAATGATGAATAGTCAGTCTGAATTGTTTAGAAAGATGATTGATTCATCAGAGATAAACCTGGTAAAGTGTAAGTACATGTTCATTTTACTAACATTTATTAGGCAACAACTATAAACTGTCTGTACCGCACCCGGCACTACAGATAGGATAAAGAATAAGACTTCCCCTGAGAGTTCTAATATTCTCCTGGGGCTGACAGAGACCATCGCTATTCAGTTTGATTTCATGTAATAATGCAAGATTCTCTAGGAACACAGTACTCTGAGGAAAGTAACAAGAGTAAAGAAAGGAATTCAGCTTTATAAAGAGGAGTTGTTTTTGAGCTGAGTTCTAATGAATGAGTGGGAAAGAAGGTGAAGTTGCACCTATATATTCATTGATTCATTCATCCATTCATTCATTTACCAGCACTGTACTGAGTCTCCATTTAGTACCGAGCTCTTCATAGGGTTTTAGGAGTATAATGATAATCAAGGCATGGTTCCTGCCATCAGGTTGCTTATAATCTGGTGGGCACTGAGACCCTAAGTACATAAAGAGATCCCCTCTTCCTCACCTCAGAAAAGAATACACACATGTGCATACACACATATGAAAAAAGCATGCTGAACTCAAGGAAAGGTACATAATTTGATGTGGCTGGAGCAGAGGGCACATGAAAGAATGTGAATATCTAATCCCATCTCCTCTTCTTTCCTGTTGCTCATTCCTTGATATGGTTTGGCTCTGTGTCCCCACCCAAATCTTGTGTTGAATTGGAATCCCTAATGTTGGGGGAGGGGGCTAATGGGAGGTAATTGAATCATGGGGGCAGATTTCCTCCCTGTTGTTCTCATGATAGTGACTGAGTTCTCATGAGATCTGGTTGTTTGAAAGTGTAGCACTTCCCCCTTCTCTCTCTCTCTCTCTCTCTCTCTCCTGCTCCCATGTAAAGATGTGCTTGCCCTCCCTTCACCTTCTGCTATGATTGTAAGATTCCTGAGGCCTCCCAGCTATGTTTCCTGAACAGCCTGCAGAACTGTGAATCAATTAAACCTCTTTTCTTCATAAATTACCCAGTCTCTGGTAGTTCTTTATAGCGGTGTGAGAACTAATACATTCCTCCTCTTCATTCCCTACTGCTTCCTTCTGGTGTTAATTATTTTATATCTGAGTCAGTGCAACCACATCCAAACTGGCCTTTTTTTCCTCTTCAGCCTCACTAACTTCCAAAAATGCCATATAATTCTTATCTTAAAGCTCTCATTATTTTAGAATAGACTCCTCAGCAAGACATTCAAAGCCTTTGATGAACTTGGCCCTACTCATGTCACCCATTTCTCCACCCCACCACATACACACTGCCCTTTCTTGTACCTAATATTTTCTCTCTACCAAACACATTGGCCCAATGTTGTCTTCTTTCTCCAGCCTCCAAGTTTTGTACCTTCTGCTTTCTGTATGTAGAATGTCCTCACCTCTTTCTGTATCTAGGGAATACATCTCCATCTTCAAAGACTCTCTTTTAGGAAGCCTCCCTGCTCTCCCAGGCTGTGTAGACTCTCCCTCCCATGTACTCCCACAAATCCATGTGGTTACAGCAAGCATAGGAAAGTTTATGCTATATTATTTTCACTGTTCTGTTGTCTGTGTCCTTTATTGGGCCTGGAGCCCCTAGAAAATAAGGAATGATTTTTTGTCATTATTGTTTCAGCAGCATCACTATCTTGTCTGTACCCTGTTTGACAAACAGTAGCTGTTCAAAACATATTTGTTTAATTCATTCATTAATTGTTGATCCTAACGTTTAAAGTATTCTAGATAACATGCTCAAATTGTATTCTCTATACCAGTGTTCAGTCAAGAAAAAGTAGTCTTTTTTCCTTAAAGGATCCAATAGCAAATATTTTAAGCTTGCTCTCTGTTACAACTATTCAACTTTTCCATGGTACACAAAAGCAGCCACAGGTATATGCAGATAAATTGGCATGGCGCAGGGCCAAGAAAATTGTATTTACAAAAATGGATGGCCAGTATGCAGGCTGTAGTGTGAGGACCTCAGCTCTATACCACAGGTCACAATCTCACATCCCACAGGTTAGAGCTGCTCTCTGAATCTGTTTTAATTTTGGTTGTAGAGAGACAATTCTCTATAGGTATCTCAGGTTTCTGCATATCTTACAAGCAGAAGTACTGACTGCCTTTATTTTCCATACCATCTTCACAGAGATGTTTGTGTAGTGAACAGACCTGGAAAATAGTGCCTCCTTCCAGAGTAGATGGCAGGCAAACTTACTGCCCATTATAAAATATTCAGGTCCCAAAACTCAGGGTAATTCTCCTGTACTACAAACCACTGTGTGTGTAGCTCTCTCCTGATCCCCTTCATGTCACTGTTGGAATCAGGTTCAGGGAATGAGGGCACATGTTGACACTGGCTACTGTTATTACTATGAGTAATAAAGTTCTTTATCTTTCATATCTTCTGCCAACATCCATTAAACTCTAACAGGCTAAATTGTTAGCTTGCAATTAGCATAAAATGTCAGATCCTTCAGCGTTCTTGACAGTTTTATCTTACATCGTACTTTAAATAATTGGAGCTAATCATTTAAAATTAAGAGATTTTACTTAAAAAATTTAAATGTTACCTTCTCTTGAAAAACTAAAGTATTTGGCAACATTGGACATGTATTTTTATATGGCAACAAATGACAAGGGCTGAGTGGGAGCTGCCTCTAGGATCCCCCACCTCTGGGCTGTTTCTTGCCCAGTCATTGTTTCACTGATTTATATTCCTTGTCTGGCTTCTAAGGGCATTTGAGTTTCTGACCCTGCTTGAAGCAATAAGGTGTCAACAAATGTATTTAGGCATGGAATTAGGTTAGATCTGTGCTTTAGAAAGATAGCTTCACAGAGTCGTTGACAATATGAGGATGAATTACAGTGAGAGAAATCTAGACTAAAATGTTGGAGTATAAAAAAACATGTGAAGAGGGCCCAACTAATATAACAGCAGGTAAAGTAGATAAATAGGAAATGATTCCATGAAATTGTCGGAACTTGGTGCCGTATTGGTATATCTCGGGAGAAAGAAGGACACTGAATTACGTAGGGGTTTTTAGTTTGGATGATCTGTTGGATAGTGATGCCAATAGTTGAAAGCAAAATCAGGAGGAACTTGATAAAGTTTTGATGGAGTAAGAGAAGCTTACAGAGAGGTCTAAGAACCTGACAAGCTGAAGGAGCCTAAAGGATATTCAGCTAGACATGCTAATAGCAGTGCTATCTAGCTCTGGTGCGGGTTGTCTATGGATGAACCTCAGGGAGTCCATATAGCTTGAGACACAGAATATAAAATTTTATATGCTTATTGAATAAGCATTTTTTTTATTCTTGTGGCAAATATTGCTGCCTCTCATTAGACTTTCAAAGGGACCGTGGTAACTCTGAAGAAAAAATTCTGGAGTTTTAGATGTGAGAGTTATCCACAAAATAGTTGAGATTGCCTTCTGGGGTGTGTCCACAGTGAGAATATAAAGGAAGCAGGCTAAGACAAAGTCGCAAGAAAAATAAATACAAAATAATTTGTTGAGACAGAAACAGAAGTTTCAAGAAAGAATGTTAAGACTTCAGAGAAATCCATACGATGCAGGCCTGAAAAGAAGCCATTAAATTTAGCAACTGGTAACCTACAGCAAGCATGGAAGCCAGGCGTCAGTGGGATTTTTTTGTTTATTTTTAAAAAAGGAAGATTAGAAAATAGAGGCAGCATAAGAAAGCTATTTTTATGGGTTGTCTGAGGATTGGGTTGAAAGGTTAAGTTTTAAGCAAGTTTGTGGGGATTATTTAGGGGATAAGAGAACTTGAATACATTTGTAATTAAAAGGGAGACAACTAAGGAGAAAGGTAATTGAAGATGTTCTAACAAGGGCAAAGAATATTAATATATGAGTCCTCCAAGCATCTTTAAATTCCCCTGCCTATTAAGGAAATTCTGACATTTTTACTTCTCCCTACCCCATGCCCCACATTCTAATCTCCCCATTAACTTTATCAGACATATTAGGGTATTGGGGGTTGGGGAAAAATCAGCTAAGAGATTGGGAGACTTGTATCAGAAAGGGTAGAAGTCTACTGGAATGAGAACGTAGAGCAAATTAAAAGGAAAGAGAAAACTCGAAAAGGAAAAAAGTCCCTCATAAAGGCAATTTATATCAGAAAACTGAAAGTTTAGAGGCAGAGAAAAAGGGGTTTCAAAGCATCTAGGCACGGGAGAAAGTGGTAAAGGAAGACAAATTACAGAAAACGGATATAAAGTGGTACTGTGAATTTTGAACAGGATCTCCTTTTGTGATTTTCAAGAGCTGAAAGTAAGGATCTGGGTGACAGTTTACTAACATTGTTTGCTGGACTGTGTTTCTTTGAATATCACACAATATTTAGGCTGGGCCAATTGGGGTTGTAGTGTTTATTTGAGTTACAAAGAAGTGAGAAGGTTACAGGTCAGAGCAATGCCAGAACCTCTCCAAATCCCAGGGCAGGCAGTAGCAGTGTTTAGACTGACAGTGACACAGGGGAGGCAAGCCCTAAAATTGGGGCTTAGTCCAGGAGGGCTTTTGGTTTCTCCCAGGAAGGAATTCAAGGGTGAGCCAGAAGTGTTAGACTGCACCTTTTATTGAAGCAGCAGCATAGAGCAGCAGCATACAGCAGCACCAGAGGTACTGTGCCTAGCAGAGCAGGGCTACCCCCTAGGCAATGTGCCCAGAGTGGCAGCTCTGAGGCAGTTATGCAGTCATATTTACACCCACTTTTAATTAAATGCAAATTAAGGAGGAAATTATGCAGAAATATCTAGAAAAAGGGCGGTAACTTCCAGGTCGTTGGGTCATTGTCATGGAAAGGGGTGGTAATTTCCAGGTGTTGCCATGGCAATGATAAACTGACCTGGCATACTGTTGGGCATGTCTTATGGAAAGCTGCTGCCACCCTATCCCTATTTCAACTAGCCCTCCTTTTAGTCTGGGGTCCAAGCCCTACCTCCAGAATTAAGTCCTGCCTCCTGTCTAAACAGGATGTACAATTGTGAAGCCAATAGTAGAGAAGAGATAGAGTGGTGAACAGAAAATATTCATGTCCTTTATCCTTCATCCTAATAACAAAGGCAGTTAAAGGGAAAGAAAGACAACAGAATGACTGTCTTCTTTGTGCTTTGATTAGATTTTTACTGATTACCACCTCTGCCACCTCCTGCCCAAGCCTGGGGTAAAAGAACAAATATTGGAAATAAAACATAAAGGAAAGAAAAAATAACATTTATGAGTGAAGCAAAGGTAAGAATGAGGGAAAAAGTAGAAAAAACTGCTATTTGACCACCCGTTCTGTCTTATTTTCCTTCCCTTGAAACCATCCATATTTACATTGCCTGTCCAACCCAAACTATTGTGGGGAATAACAATAAGAAGAAACAAAAAGCAGGGAGGGCGGGGGAAGATAAACCACATCCCATAAAAACTCCTATTTTAACTTCTTTCCTTTCCTTCTTCATTCTCACTTAACACCATCCGCTCAAACCTCACCCTGCATCTTCCAACCTCGGAGATTCTATTTGACTTGTCATTCATATTCTACTCCTAATGTCATACTGCTCTACCTCAAAATCCTAGAGCTAACACCAGTGGTTTGAAGCTGAAGAAATTCCATTGTCCTCCAGCCATCATGTAGGAACAGCTCCAGAATCTATGCCTAGGATTGAAAGTGGCAAGACATGCTTCTGATACCCTGAATTTGAAGTACTAAGTTTCTGTTCCCGTAGTCACATGGTTTATGCCTTAAATTCTTTCCAAGTTCTAAACAAGCAATTTATATATGTTTAGACAAGACAATGCTTAGTGTAGCATATGTGGGAGGGGGAGGAGCAAGGGAGGAGGATGCTGTTTCTATTTTGAAGGATCCAGTTTGTTTTCTAACCATTTAGTAAATCATTTTCTTTGTTTGACTTCAGTGTTTTCTGATATGTACTTAAATTCAGCATTAGCAAAGTGCCACTGTAAACTGGTTTATTTTTCTCTTTGTAATTTTTCAGCCACTGTTTTTAGTTGCATGAGGCTTCAGGGGCTATGTTCAAGTACCTATTCTTCATTATATTTTAATTTATATGAATGCTATGCAAAATTGAAAGATATTGTCTCAATAAATGGTAAATGGTAAACAAAGAACTTGTGGGTTAAAACTTCACAAAAAAAATCTTTGAGGTGAATTTAAGCAAAGAGTATAATCCCACACAATTGCACCTATTTATTAGGGACTTGGGGAGTTAACTTCAAACTGGATTAAGAGCCATAAATTTGTAGTTTGGATCCAGGTCAGCCTAAATGTCTGAAAAATTTGCTAACTTAATGGAATGACTCTGTAGAAATTGATCAGTTTATTTTTTGTCCTGGCAGAAATCTCTTCATAATCAAACAGAAAAGTTAAGACGCCAAATTCACAAAATATTTGCCATCATTTGTCTTTGTGTTTCTAATTATTTTTGTACCTTGGAATTCATTTGTCTTCGACAATCATATAAAACAAACAGCAGAACATGGTTTTTATTTGTTCGGATTTGAGCTGTAGACATTGCTTCTCAGTAATATTAAATAAGTTATTTAATTCACTTCTGTTTAAATATTGATAAAGTTTATTATTTGTACTCCAGATTTTTCCACAACCTAGAATAATTTAGATAATTAATAGAATTTTTGATACATTTTAGAATAATTTAAATTAATATTTAATTCACAGTTCTGTTTGATATCATATAAAGTAATGATAAATATGAGTATTTGGGCAACCAGTAATTCTTTAATAGCATTTTCTTATGGAGATAAAAATGTTTAAATATTAATTAATTTAGTACTATTAGAACTGCATAGTTATTAGGCATTTCCAAATTTGGAAGAATTTTCATTACTCAGTAACTGGGTAATGAAGAAAGAAAACTAAATGCCCTCCTCTAGTCCTTATAGGGGACACATCAAATGAAATTTCCTAATAATCTGGAGATGTTTCATAATTGAGTACTTAGCAGTCATTCCAGAAATAGCAAATATAAGCCTTCATTATTGACTAGGGTTTTCAGAGTACATCCACTTCTGTCTCTACACCAAATAGGTTTTCATTACTCAAGTAGCATATGGCAGTAAATGAACCAAAAGAAGAACATGTTGCATTATTTTTCTACATTAAGTGCTGACATTATCTTTGCCACACTGTGTGTGCGGTTTTATGTAATGAGAATCTGTTCAGAGACAGTTGTGAGGTATATATTCTGTTCTAGCTTATACCTTTTTGAAGGAGCCCATTTTCAAAGTAGCATACAATTTGTGAATTATGCCCAATTTAATTATCATGCAGTGCTTTAGAAATCTACTCCTAAACGGCTGTTATTAACATAAACAAGTCAATTTACATGTCACAAGGAAGTTCAGGTTAAAAGAAAATGCATAATGTATATCTGTGTATTTGTGATTTACTCTAAGTACTCTTTCTTTCTTTCTTTCTTTCTTTCTTTCTTTCTTTCTTTCTTTCTTTCTTTCTTCTTTCTTCTTTTTTTTTCCTTCTTTCTGTCTTTCTTTCTTTTTTTTCAAGACACACTCCCTGTCGCCAGGCTGGCAGTGGCCGCCATCTCGGCTCACTGCAACCTCTGCCTCCCAGGTTCAAGCGATTCTCCTGCCTCAGGCTACCAAGTAGCTGGGACTACAGGTGCACGCCACCATACCTAGCTAAGTTTTTTGTATTTTTAGTAGAGATAGGGTTTCACCATGTTGGCCAGGATGGTCTCGATCTCTTGACCTTGTGATCCGCCCACCTTGGTCTCCCAAAGTGCTGGGATTACAGGTGTGAGCCACCGCGCCCGACCTCTAAGTACATTTTCACTGAATAAAAAGAACGATAAATAGATGCACTAATTTTTCTCCCTATAAATTTTGCCCTTATGATAGTAATATTTAATAGATAATGATGACTTTCACAATCAGTCACATATATTTATTGAGCACCTACTATGTGTAAACATCATCCTGGGCAAAGGCCTTCTAAGTCTCTGCTTTGGCAAAAACGACTCTAAGTTAATTTTGCCTTAAATCTTTGAAGTAACAACCGTAGAGGTTTAGGGGAGTAAGCACCACCATCAAAGGGCAGGACTGTCTGGCACACAAAATAAGTATCTTTTCCATTTTGAAATGAAACTTTACAAAATGAAATAAAACTTTAAATGTAATGTAGTCTAAATATCTAAAAATAAATTCTAATTAAAGGAGTTGAAACTGCTTGAAATGTGTCCCTGAATGGATCAAGCTAGCAAGAAGGCAGGCAAGAATGGCGCTATGAAGTTGGAGAAGAAAACAAATGAACTGAAACACGATTTTAGAATCATTTACTCATTTCTCCTTCAACCTTTTAAAGTTAGGAAATTTCACCAAGCTCAGGGAAAAAATTGCAGAAGAGAACTGTAAGTATATTTTTTACAGTGGTAAATAAGCATCACCAAAAAAATTAAATGAAATTTGATGAGTGACTCAATTTCAGCATAAAAGATGTATGATTATTCAGTTGTAATGTCTTTTTCCTGGGATTACATGAGAGTAAAGTTTATACTTTCGGGGAATTTAAATTTAGTTGTATGGAAGGAGAACATGTGAAACATAAAGAAACATTTCCAAATAAGGCTGTAGCATGATCTCCTTTTATGGAGGTCTCCTGGGAGCAGCGCTTGGTTTTGGCTGTCTACAAAGCAGCCCCATAAATTAAAACATGAAACATTCATTCAAGCTAAAATTAGGGGCTCCTTGTCTGATTCCAAATTACTTCAGTGGTTATATTTTCTAGTATTGTTATTGATACACAGACCTGTCTCTTACTCTATCAAAAAGTACAGGGATTGTTTCACTTGGTGGCTTTAAAAATCTGAGAACCTTCATATGCAAAAAATTGAAGCTGATTATGACATAAACTTGTAATTAGCACTTAAAGAAAAATATAAAAGACAGGATTTACACTGGATGGAAAACCATCTGTCAACATTAGTGGGGACATGACATCTTATTCATTCATTCATTCATTCAATTACTCATTCTTTCAACAGCTACTTATTGTGCCTTTGCTAAGGGTCAGATATATAGCCAGGAACAAACTCCTTCAAGGGATCTAGCTTAAATTCTATGGCAATATGATGCAGAGCAAAAGAAAGATTTTTCGCTGCCTTCAGAGAGTACAGAATCTGATCATTACAATAATAGCAAGAAGGAGGAAGAAGAATATGAGGCAAAGAAAGAAATGGGAAGGATTAATTAACCTTTGGATAGCAAGGTTGGGAATAGCTGTTGTTATAATAAGAACCTCTGTTTTTCCAGTTTATTTGTTGTCCGTCAGGTATTTCAGCCAAATATTTTATATTTTCCAACTATCGTAGTTACACTTTGCTTCATTTTGGGCACATTTTTAAATGGCATGATCTTTAATTATTTTCTTTAAACAAAGGCACCTGCTAGAAGATTAAGCGAAAAGTACAGTCTTAAGATAGAAGAAAAGTAAACACTCGATTTGGAAAAAAGAAAACTTCTCTGGCAACAGTATACTCTTTAAAAAATAATTAATTATTCACAAATATCTAAACTTTAAACGTACTTATAAAACTATCCCCTGGAATTCTAGCTTCCTTGAAATTCTAAGACTGTCCTTTAAAATGATCAGAAATGACTCACCAAACACTGTTTTTCATCTCCTTGCACCTTTAACATTTATTATTAAACATCCCTTTTAAACTTGACCGATTTGTTTTAAAAACATGCACTACTAAACTAAGGGCCGGAGTGGAAGGCATTTCTCTGGTAGCCTTAAGAAGAATGCAGTGCTATCGTGTTCATAGTTTAATCTGCCAGGATTCCATAGCCAAGAAAAGATGGGTGTCAGATCTCTACACATAATCTTCAGAACATCCGGAACTGAGAAATGGAGCTTGAGCAAATGAAAACAAGATAAAACTAAAGCAAGCCTGCCTTTAACTTTATAAGAAAGTGAATCAAATGGTGTAGAGAGAGAAAAAAAAACCCTTATGGGTTTCAGAATTTGGACTGAGACATGACAACTCTGTTCCTTGTCTCTTTGTTCGGTGCAGATATTGGTAATGGCACCCATTGAAATGAGAAGAAGGAATTAAGGCATGCCAGAGAAACTTTTTTCCCCCCAAATCTGATTGAAACACTAACAGGAGTCATAGTTCTACAAAAAACAGGGAAATGAATGGGGACAAAACACCCACAGATGCAACTGAAGCTCCCCACACTGTGCTGCTAAAATGTTCTAGATCTGATACCTCAAAAGTTATCTAAAAGGAAGAGAGAGACTGCCTGAAAAATTAAATATTCTTCATAGAGAAAATGATAAGGAAAGGAATACCTGTCACTTCATCCTACTTGATTAATTTGCAAATAGCTATTCGAAGTGAATAATTTTATGCGTTTACACACCTAGTTAAACATGTAAATTTTGCATCGGCATAATGAAAACAAATGCAAATGCTGTTACTGTACCTATGTTAAAGAAAATACTTAAATGGGAGAGACTACATGTCAAAACTGGAGGCTCCCCTAAAATTCCTCAATTACTAACAGTAACTCAATTACTTTTCATGAAGTATCTGTCCTAAAAGACTCCCTTTAAATACAAATTTTAAGAGGATATTTAGAAATATTATTGAGACATATTGCAACTCTGATCATTTTTCTAAAGGCCCTTTGTATCTTACTATAACCCAAGTCATTCTTTATATCACCTGAGTCTCCTTTTTAAGTCAAAGTTGGTTCTATATTCTAAAGTTGCTACTTCAATGCTCGTCAATAGTGTAACACCCAATTTGAAACAGATATGGGCAGTTTTTAGAGATTTTGGCTTGTTTCTTTTTCTCTTAGTTGGTGCATGAGCTACGCTACTTAATCTACTTAATTACTTACTTACTTCTAGGCTTTTCTAACATATTTGATCATGGAAAGTGGGTCTTCTGTTAGAGCATAAAATGGCATGTTTGTTCTTCAAAGGCTCAGCCTATTTCTTCAAAAGAATGAGATGATTAGCCTCACATGCTCTGCTCTTCCACAGGGGTTACACTGCACTGGCATAAACTTCACCTGAGAAGAGATGCACCACCTCATTTTTCCTGGGAGGACTAGCACTCTATATCAGCCTTAGCTGGATAAATCCATGTAGGAACATGGCCTGGACTGAGTTTTGGAGGAGTTGAGGAAGAAGAACCAGGAATAGCAATGTTTTCAACTTTTTGTTTCTCGGTATCACAATGGTAATAATGTTCTTCTGTCTGTGCTGCTATAAAAAATACAGCATCAGGCCGGGCGCGGTGGCTCACGCTTGTAATCCCAGCACTTTGGGAGGCCGAGGCGGGCGGATCACGAGGTCAGGAGATCGAGACCACGGTGAAACCCCGTCTCTACTAAAAATACAAAAAATTAGCCGGGCGTGGTGGCGGGCGCCTGTAGTCCCAGCTACTCGGAGAGGCTGAGGCAGGAGAATGGCGTGAACCCGGGAGGCGGAGCTTGCAATGAGCCGAGATTGCGCCACTGCACTCTAGCCTGGGCGACAGAGCGAGACTCCGTCTCAAAAAAAAAAATAAATAAATAAAAATAAATAAAAAAAATAAAAAAAATACAGCATCCTGGGTAACTGGGTAAATGCACGTTTACTGGCAGATGATGGGTTCCAGAGAGAGATATTAGGAAGCGCTCCCATTTGGGACAGGTTTCAGAATAACCGTTATGGCTCTTTCAGCTCAGCCAAAAGTCTTTTCTTATCCCATAGTTTTGGATTTTGAAAAATGTCTTAAATATGAGTGAAATAATGATAACTCAAAAGTACACTCAAAGTAGTGTTTCCTTTTATCTGAAACTACATTGGAATCCTTCACAATGATATGTTATGATGGCAGATGAAAAAATTCACCCATTTTATGGGTCATATCATAGTGCTTCTAACTTTTACTTATGTGATGACTTTGCTTTAAGGAATGTGACATTTGCAGATGTATACTATTTTCCAATTTCCAAAACTAGCCCCTTGAAGATATTCCATAAAATGTGATTATAAAGATTATCATCTAGACTAGAATTGGTAGAAATGCAGATTCCTGAGACCCACTCTGGAATTTCTGGGGGACAGATGTCCAAAGAATGTGCTATTTTAACACATTACCAAGGGAATTCTTAACAAAAGCACACGAAGTTTGAGAACCATGGTTTTAGAGATGGCTAAATTACAGTAAAAATGGCTACAACCAGAATGATTAACAGGTGAAAAATGGTTATAGGTAAGGAAGCAGAGAAAATTGGCTAAATTTTCTCAAGAAAGTATTTGGCCCACAACCAAGTTAAAAATCCCTTTTCTATAAGTTCAGAAAACAATCAGAAAAACTTTGATTGCACTGAGACATAAAATATGCAATGAAATTTACAGAAATTGAAATATCTGTTTACACATAACTGAAGAGATTCTTTTCTCACCAAACTCTGCTTTCTCTTTTCACTTCACCATGATGCAGTGTGAGAATGTGCAGTCTTCATTCCACAGATTGTTGCTTTAATGAGCTTTTTGCTCCTTTTCCATTTGCTGCTGTTGCTTCCCTAGCTTGTTTTTGCTTGATTAACACTACCTCGTTTCCATGATTAAAAAGAACTATTATTTGTTCCATGAGTCTTCCGTTTCTCTCGATGCCTATCAATTTCTGTTTCTTATTTTTGGTTAAAGAAAGGAAAAGCCTGTGAACAGTGGGATCTGATTTCAAGACTGGCCCTCGAGAAGAAATTTCCTAAAATGCCAAACATTTGATTCCGACAGCAAAGGATGCAGATTCAGTGGTTCTCATCTTTTCTCTTCTGGCATAGGATTAAATATTTCTTTCTCTTCTAAGAAGACAAAGCTTATTCTTAGATAACAGCATCTAAGTTATTCCCTTTCTATAATCTATAACGTCTTCCTCTTTTAGCAGTGCCAATTGATAGCTGCTAACCTTTAGAAATCTTTGTGGTTTGTCAGTGCTTTTTCAATTATGCAAATTTTGTAAAAGGTCTTATAGGACTTCTTGTTTGTGTCTCTTTTAACCTCCTATACATTTTCTTTTCTTTTTATTTTTTATTCCTATTACCGGCATTCAGCATTCTCATTTTCTTTCTCCTACCAAAGCAACCATTACAATGCATTTGACATACATTAGTTTGGTCTTAGGCGTTCCTGAAAATATTTGCTTTAGAACAGAAAACCAAATACCGCATGTTCTCACTTATAAGTGGCAGCTAAACGTTAGGTATTCATAGACATAAAGATGAAAATAGACATGGGGAACTACCAGAAGGGAGAGGGAGAGGAGTCCAGGGTTGAAAAAATAACTACTGGATACTATGCTCACTTCGCGGGTGACAGGATTAGTTGTACCCCAAACCTCAGCATCATGCAACATACAAAGATTGAGGTAATAAAGTACCCCTGAATCTAAAATAAAAGTTTAAATCGTTTCAAAAAGTTAAAATGTGTGTTGCTGTTTTGTGTGCATACATTTTAAATGACACTGTGTTATAGTTTACTGTTCTTAGATCTTTGCACTCAACGTTATATTTTAAAGATTCACACATGTTTCTGGATATTCACCTATCTGGCTCCATTATTACTGAATGCTGCACAGTACAGCAGAGTACAGTAGGTAATACATGCTGCCAACCACACTAGATCTGTCCACTCCCCTGGAGATAGACACTTCGATTGCCTCCAATTCTCTGCTACCAGAAAGAACACTAACATTAGCATCGTTTAACAAATCCCCTTACACACCTCTCTGAGAATTTCTCTATGTTACGTACCTAGGAGCAGAATTGCTGGGCTGTAAGTGAGTATATATTTGATTTGGCTAAGTACGACAGACAGCTTTCCAGAAGGGCAGCACCAATCCACATGCACCTGCAGCACAAGAGGCTTGTTACACATCCATATCCCTGCAACATTATATTTTATCCAGTTTTCTAATTTCATATTTTTGTCATATAAATACATAAACAGTTTATAAAGGAAAGGGGACTATAATTAATCAACAACTCTTACTGATTGTGACAAATGCTTTACCTTGAAGTAGATGGTGAAATTTCAAAGCAAATGATATATCAATTCAGTATTCAGGGAGCATGCATTATAATGGATAAGAGAGACAGAAGACAGTATATTCTAAAAGCTGTTGATAGCAGAATGAATACAGTTTTGAAGAAGCACAAAGGCAGATCATATAGTCCAGACTAGAGAATCAGGAGAAGTGTTTTGCAAAAAAAAAAAAAAAAAAAAAAAAAAAAAAAAAAAAAAAAAAAGTGACCCTGAGGGACGAAAGGGCAAATACACTTACTAGACCCTTGACTGAAAAATGGTCATTTTCCGGTTGGAAAATTTATCCTCTTAGACTGAAAATGCATTGTTGGTAATCATGCTTATAGACCTACATATACCATGAGCATCAAAGTTCTAAATCACCTTGCATTTTATTTTATTGGTAATCATTTCTTTGAATTTTATTCTTTTCTTCAATGTTTATTTTAGATGCAGAGGGGACATGTGCAGGTTTGTTTCCTGGGTATATTGTGCGATACTGGTGTTTGGGGTAGGAATGATCCTGTTATTTGAGTACTGAGCATAGAACTCAATAGTTCATTTTTCAACCCTCTTCACCTGCCTCCCCTTCTATGTGTCCCCAGTTTCTACTGTTGCCATCTTTGTGTCCTTGAGGACCCAATGTTTAGCTCCCAATTATAAGTGAGAAAACACAGCATTTGGTTTTCTCTTCCTGCATTAATTCGCTTTAAGATAATGGCTTCCAGTTGCATCCATGTTGCCGCATTTCAAAAGATGAGTGGAGGTTTGTTATCCTGGACATTGTAGGACATGGTGTTAGGAATATTGGTGTTAATTATCTTCATTTTGTATTAAAGAAACAAAGCCTCACAGAAAGTATGTTGCCTAACTCCATACAGCTGGTACATATTTGGTGCGACCAGAATTTTAACAAATGTTTGTTTGACCTCAAAGTTTATGCCTGTTTGTTGCTGTTACACTGGTTTTAAAAAGGCAATAAACATATATGCAGTTAAAACTGATATAACAATTTTCCATGAATTCTGTTGCAGTGGCTTAGGAGACTATCAATAAGGACCAAGAACAATCTGGCTTTCGGTTTTGATGATGATTTTCACGTTTACCCTAATTTCAGAAATAGTTTTCTTTAAAATACTGATATATGTACCCATGGAATTTTTAAGCCTACTTGGGTCTTGGAAAAGAAGCCTCTCTGCAAAATACTAAAACATACTTCCAACAGGAATATACTAACACATACCTCCGACAGGAATATACTAACACATACCTCCGACAGGAATATACTAACACATACCTCCGACAGGAATATACTAACACATACCTCCGACAGGAATATACTAACACATACCTCCGACAGGAATATACTAACACGTACCTCCGACAGGAATATACTAACACATACCTCCGACAGGAATATACTAACACGTACCTCCGACAGGAATATACTAACACGTACCTCCGACAGGAATATACTAACACGTACCTCCGACAGGAATATACTAACACATACCTCCGACAGGAATATACTAACACATACCTCCGACAGGAATATACTAACACATACCTCCGACAGGAATATACTAACACATGCTTCCAACAGGAAACTTGCTCCTATTAATAGCCATAGAGTTCCCATCCATGCAAGGCCTCTGAACTGTGGAGACAATCACAGCTTGCAAAAGGCAACTTTATATCATGTAACCTCTAATTATAACTAAATGTTAATTAAACATTTTGTCAATTTTGTCAATATCCTTGCAAAGAATTTTAGAGATGAACATATTTCTGTTTGTTAGTCCAGGTCTTACAATTAATAAGTAATTACGGGTAGTCATACTCAAACTTATGAAATACACAAAGTGTACAAAAAGACACTATTTTTGTAATTAAGGCAATAATTTTTCAGCTCTTAGATATGTTTCAAAGCATAAATCCTCTGAAAAGAAGGTATCATGAGAATTAAATATGCCAAATCATCAACATGCATCTCAGAGATGTCTAAATATTTAAAAATAACACTAAAGGAAACCCAGTGCTTTCCATGTGGCATATTCTGCATTCATAAGCATGTGAAGGACAGTGGCTTTTGTTTTATTTAATTTTTTTGATCAAGGATGCAATACTTCTTAGAAGCATACATTTTATATTTTAATTGTTAATCAGGGAACATACTGCTATTATGCCATTAGCTCACAAGAGATTGCTGACTATATTTTTACCTTGATGACACAGTATCCAGCATTAAGCCAGTTGAAAAAAGGCACCCTCTTATGTTGAAGTAAATTGGAATGATTTGGATCAAAGGCAGAGATATTTAGATTGAGGGACTAAATCTCCCCCTTGAGACAATCTATAAAGGTTCTCTTCTAAACATAGATATTGAAATTAAAATTAAGCAGTTCTTTTAAATAGAATGTGTTCAAGCTGACACAAAGTTGCAGAGAAGATTCCTCTCCATATCTCCACAATTTTAAAATTCTAATAATTTGAAGTCCTGGATGGAACAGATTCTTCAATGTTTACCTCTCAGGGGCCTGTGACTCCACTTGAGGCTAGGTTGGCATGGGGCTAAACGAAGAGCAGATACTCCAGGAGTCTCCTGAGAGAGTCTCCTTATTCAAAACTAAGTCTCTGATATGGTCAAGTAGGAACACTTTTTAACCAAAATACTTCTCTGATTACTATTAGCACTGTTATGAAAGTTCTTATTTGTCACCTACTATATCAGGACTTGGCCAATTGAAGATGGCTAGAAACTTGATTCACAATAACTTAAACCGGTGTTTTTCAACCATTAATGCATCAGAATTACTTGGAGAGTCTGTTATACTTCTTTCCTATTCCCAGAGGTTCTGATTTATAAAGTATGGGATAGGGCCCTGCAATGAGCATTTCTAACCAGTTCTCAGCTCATGTTAATGCTGCTGCTACAGAGATCACACTTTGAGAAACATGGACTTGAACAAGCAAGTGAAAAACAAACAAAAAAAGGCTTATGCAATTTTGAAGTCCAAATGTCCAGAAATCCTACTTCTGCTCCAGTCTGGCTGGCATAAAGGTAGAAGCTTAAGTACTGTAATGAGGACTCTGTCTTCCCAGTTATAAAGCAGATTTACTCTCCATTCCATTAAGATGGTCACTGGCACAACCATAATCATGTTTTTCAGGGTTAGCAAGTTCATCTCAAAGGGACAATCTTACCCTATTCTCTGCAAAGAAAATCCTGGGGAGAGCTCTGATTGGCCTTAGCCTACTCACATGTGCATTCCTCGGGGGAGAAAATTACTGTGCCTAGGGTAATGGCATATTTCGATTGTGCAGACCTAGGCCATATCCATGCCCATGGGCCCAGAAGGTGTCCCTTCAATAGACCTGGTCATTTCAATTCTCTCTTTCAGAGTAGCTTGTGTCTTATGAAATTCCTTGGTCTTTCATGTAAATATACATTAGCAAGGAAGCCCCTGGGCCAAGTTATGTCTGAAAAATCCACGTCCCGATTGGGAATGTAGTTCAGACTCCAACCTTGGGACCTAGTTGGCATATAAACAAAAAGTTCAAATTACCTTAATGATCTTTTTAAAAAAATCTTTAGTGATATTCTAGCTATGACAGTAGCTGATTTTGAACAGATAGCAGTCTCTGACAGTATTATTATCACTCCAGGAAAGATTAAAACAATATGAAAATTGGTGAGTGCGAATGAACATGGACTTGCAGTTCAGCAGTTTGACTAATTTCTCTCCTAAGCATAAGGTAAACTTGTTCACATTCAGAGACCCTTTAGATGACATGATTTAATGTGACTAAAAGATGTACAGATGGCGCTACACTGCCTCTGCTGGGAAGCGAGGTCAGATGGCAATTGGCTGTAACACAAACCGCGCTAATGTGTAGCTACAAGCTGCCACATTGGGGTCCATCTTTCTGAGAGCCTGTTAGGTGAAGTAATCAAGCACTGTGACAGTGCTCCCCAGAAACAGGAAAACATGGTGACTTTAATGCTACCCTAAAGTGCTGTCAGCCATTCACAGAATGACTATTTTTCAGGTGCAAGATTTTAATACATTATCACCTATTTTATTTGCTTAGTAAGAAACCAAATATTAAAAATGTTAGGTGAGAAATCTAATTTGAATCTACCATCCCACATATCATTCCATTTTTTTCATATGAGCATTGAAGGATGACATTTAAAATCACACTGGCATACGTATTTATACTTTTTATACATACATTTATCAAGTGTAGTCCGTATAACTATATACTTTAAATAATGGGAATAAGAGAATTGAACCAATCTAACAATATAGAAAGCCATCAGTGTAGATAAAGGGCAGTTGGTGCTACCTTGATATTCTAAAATCAAACTTTGCTTCATAGACTAATGTGGCCTTACAGAAAATGACTACTAAAACACCGGCTTTCAAAATATTAGAAACGCGAAAAAGGTTATCATCAAAAAGAAAAAGTTACTGATCACTTATTTCATGAAAGAATCTGTACTAAATACAGGTGTGCAAGAAAAAAAGACAAACATTCATTGGAAAGAATATAGATAAATATAATTCTTTCTGTAAGAAATGTTCACATCACCTTGAACTTGATGACGTGGTGTATGTTGTCGTACGCTCATCCTATAGTTGCATTTGAAACACTAAATGTAAAGTACTTATACTTATTCAGTTTAAAATCAGTGCCTTTTCAAGCTAACAGGCAAAAGAGAACATACTCTCCTATCCTCTCATTATTTAAGACAGGAAAATGGACAATGAAATGGTGAAACAAGGTCCAGATAACATGAATGATTTGCTGAGAATCATAAAAGAAACTGGCAGCAGAAGCAGAATACAGGTCTTGTCTTCCAAACCAATTCTTGTTCCACTATACCATTCTTTTTCTATGTCTCAGCCATTAGGCTGTGACCTAACATAGAACAAATTAATCATCACGCTTAGAGTTATATAATTCCTGCAGAGATCATTTATTTCCAGCTCCCAGTCAATAAGCTGTGAAGTATTTTCAGCTCCATTTTACACATAAGATAATTGGGATCAGGGTGATATGTCAAATATTAAATATCTAGTTGGTTTTGAAAGGATGACCATACATCAGATCTACTTAATGTTAGATGATTTTTCTTTCTGCTGCCTTTCAAAATAATTATACCCCTAGCTGAGCTTGAACCATAAACATAGAAGCTAAAAGCAAAACATAGAAATAGTTATATAGAGAGAATTTGATTAAATCTTCTATTACAGAGGATGTTCCCCAATGCACAGGTCAGAGAGTAAGATTCTCTGCATGGCTTGGTTTCTTGAGCCGAGAAGCAATAAATGGACACATCTCCTATTGTGCTAATTCTACCCATTTGAGTAATTCAGATCTTGAAAGTACTTAATAAATCATGTCATTTTATGTTTCAAGGTCTTTAAAAAATTGAAGTTTAGTCCATTAAAGTATTGGGTCTCATGTGTCCTGGGATGGATGGAGGGATTTTGATGGAGGAGTTAATTAACAATGCTCAGGTGTCATACAGCTTGATTTTCAACCCTGAATCTACCCCACTCTTTACATGACCTTCCTAAGCTTTGCTTTCTTTATATGGAAGATAGGATAGTTATACCAGCTTCATAGGTTTGTATAAAGATCAAATGATATCATTATATGCAAAATGCTTACTATTCTGCCAAGCGTATAGTACTTGGCGTACAGTACAGAATGCAATACTTGTATTCTGCCAAGCATATAGTAATTGCTAAGTTAGTTAGTATAGCAGTCAGCATTTGCTGAGTTATGCTTTGTAAAAAACAATCTGCAAATATTCGTAGCTTAGAAATACAAATGTTTATTTCTTGTTCATATTACATGTCAGCTATAGAACAGCTTCGTCTTAGCTCTGTTGCATTTCTTCCTCATTCTGGGATCTAGGTTGAAAGAGCAGCCCATATATGAAACATGCTGTTCTTATGGTAGAAGGAAAGGAGCAATGGCCACAACCAATGGATCTTACATTTTGTTTGGTTTTATTTTTTGAGACAGGGTCTCTCTCTGTTGCCCAGGCTGGAGTGCAGGGGCATTATCCTAGTTCACTGCAGCCTCAAACTGCTGGGCTCAAGTGATCCTCTCATCTCAGCCTCCTGAGTAGCTAGGACTACCAGCACATGCTATCATGCCCAGCTACTTTTTTTTTTTTTTTGTAGAGATAGGGTCTCACTACATTGCCTGGGCTGGTCTTGAACTCTTAAGCTGAAGCAATTCTCCCACTTAGGCCTCCCAAAGTGCTGGGATTATAGACATGAGCCACCATGCCCAGCCTAAAGTTTTTGTGTAGACATAGTATATGTTACTCCCATTCACATTTTTTTGACCAAAGTAACTCACATAGCCAAGTCGGAAAGTATGTTCTTTCCTCAGGGAGACAATGGAATTGCGTGATGACAGGTGAGAATGTAGAAGTCTCTTTCATGGAGGTAGAAAATAATTGGGCACAACAATTCAATTCTACCATAGTTGGTGATTCTTTGACAAGAGAGGAAAGAAGAGACATAAAGAGCACTTTACAAAGAGTTTGAAAAAGTGTCTCTGCCTGCTCTACCTCTACTAACTACATGATGTTCAATAAGACATTTAATCTCTAAATGTTAGACTCCTCATCTATAACAACATTGTTGTAAGCATTAAATGACGCAAAGCAATTCAAATAAATCCTTGTAATGAATAATGGAAATAAGGAGAAAAAATTTCTGCCCCTGAAGAACTTGCCATTGTAGAAATCCAAAACAGTGATGAATACTTTGGAAGGTTGACCAGCTGTTGCCCTGGATTGTAAACAAGGGAACACAGGCAACCCAGATATCCCATTATGAGCTCTGCATACTATCAATCATGAGGGCTCCCTCTGAGAGTATGAAGGCAATATTAACGCTCTATACCACTAAGAATATCTCAAAAATCAAGTGCAACTTGCTGAACTTCAGCAAAAACAAACATGAACTAGAGATCTTAAAACAGAAATCATAAACCCTAAGATGGTACCGTCTTAAGATGAAAGGAAAAAATGAATTGGAAACTGTCATTTATTTATAATGGCCCAAAATTGTTTCCTCATCATTCATTATTCAATCAATGACTCATTTATTTGTTCAATAATTATTTACCTATTTATTTATTTATTTATTTTGAGATGGTGATCTCACTCTGTCACCCAGGCTGGAGTGCAGTGACACGATCATAGCTCACTGCAGCCTCAAACACCTGGGCTCACAGGATCCTCCCACCTCAGCCTTCTGAGTAGCTAGGACTACAGGCATGTGCCACCACTCACAGATAATTTTTTAAAACAGTTTTGTAGAGATGGGGTCTCACTATGTTGCCCAGGCTGATCTCAAACTCCTGGCCTCAAACAACTCTGCTGCCTCAGCCTCTGGAGCAGCTGGGACTACAGTTGTGTACCACTATGCCTGGTCCACCTGTTTTGTGTCCATTTAAGCGGCAGAGAAATAGTGATGAAAAAAATACAGACTCTTGACATTATGGCCATTAGTATCTAATCACGGAGACCAATATTAATCATATAATTTTATTTTATTTTGAAATTGCATATTAATAATATGTACATTAAAATGATATGTATTAATTACATTAATCATTTGTAATTTCAAAATAAAAATGTGCTATAGAATACAACTCTGGGGGAGCATATGAGGGGAGCATATGAAAAAGAAACCTGGCAGACCATGGAGGGAAGTAAACAAGAAAAACTTCTCAAAATAGGGGATTTTGATCTGAGATTTGAAAACTGCCTTAGTTCCGTGGACTAAGGCAATGGGGATGAGGAAAGGCATGTTGGACAGAGAGAACATCAAGATATGAAGACTTTGGGGTGCAAGAGAGTATGACACTGAGGAACTGGAAGATCACTGTATCTAGTGCAGAGAGGGGAGAGAGATGAGGGAGGGTGGAACTGAGGCCCCATTCCGAAGGGTCTTACATGTTCTAAGTATCTATCACTACTCAAGTAGTGTGAAGCTATTAACTAAATTTAAACAGGGGCTTGGAGTAAGCAAATTTTATTTTTTCACCAAAGCAATGTATTGGTTAGAAATTAAATTGTTCAGAAAGATTTATAAAGAAAAGCAATATTCTCCTAATTCAGCTTCACATTCTCTTAGACGCTCTCTCCAGAGGAAACCCTCTTTTAACATTTAATATCTAATTCTTCTAATGGTTACTGCAATATCTCTAAATAACTTGATCAATCCTTTATTTCTTAATCCATTAGCAGTAAAATATATATTTCAACTTCCTTATACTACAGATGGGTATGTAATTCAAAATTTTCACCATTCTTTAGCCTATTCACCAGCCAATTTTTAAATTATTGTTTAAATGCTTTTATCGTTCCTTTTGTAACTGTAAATAATATGCTTAAGCCCACAAGCCTGGGCAACATAGTGAGACCCCATCTCTGCAAAACAAAAGAACTTTAAAAAATTATCCAGGTGTGGTTGTGCACACCTGTAGTCCCAGTTACCAGGAGGCTGAGGTGGGAGGATCTCTTGAGCCCAGAAGTTTGAGGCTGCAGTGAGCTATGATCATGCCACTGCACTCCAGCCTGGGCAACAGAGCAAGATTCTGTCTCTTAAAAAAAAAGTCTCTATCACTTGTTCTAGAAGATACAGATATTATTTCTCTGGTAGTGTTCCTACTATTAACATACTAAGATGATACTACTGCCATTACGCTTTTCTTCCTCTTGCCTCCATTTTACCTCCCTCCATATTTCTTTACCACTTAAACATCTATGTGCACCAGTAATATTGGCCATTCTGGACTGTATCATTCCTATACAGTTTTGATATCAAAATATGCTAATCTGTTAAAAAAGTTAGTTGGAGAGTCTTTCTTCTTTTTCTCTTCTCTCGAAGAATTTATGTAAGATTTAGAAAATTATTTGTTCCCAGAATATTTTGTAGAATTCAACTATAAAGGTTTCTAGGTTTGTTGTTTTTGTTTGTTTGTTTGTTTTGCAACAACTAATGTGATTTCTTTTATTGAAAATCTGTGGGGTTTACTCTCCCAATGGAAGGGAACGTCTAGAGAGGACACACAACTTTCATTCTGGAAAAGCTTTTTTTGAGAGACAACAGAGGCAGGAGCAGTACGCGGCCTGAAGTTCCACCATTGCCTAATGAATTCTAGAGCAGCA
The DNA here is from genome assembly GCF_028878055.3 of Symphalangus syndactylus. Lineage (NCBI taxonomy): Eukaryota > Metazoa > Chordata > Mammalia > Primates > Hylobatidae > Symphalangus > Symphalangus syndactylus. The sequence continues at coordinate 139,623,136 of NC_072427.2, forward strand.
CACAGGATCTTGCAAGGCTGAGCATCAGATTCCTATAGGAGAAATTCTGGCCATTGAGCTGCAGTTGGTTTAACCTGCATGATTAGGTTCTTCTCTGGTGAAATCAGGGATGGCATATGGCATGCTCTTAAATAGTCATGGCCTGGAAGAGCACTCTGATGTGATCAAGAACTATAATGCAAGTCCTGCGATTACAGCAGTACAATCAAGTAGAACCCTGTACCCACTGTTTTTTGACCACCTTAGCTTTTAAGAATTAGGGAGCACCAGTCCTTTTCCTGCTGAAGTCCCAAAACTTGTAATTCAGCTACGTGACATGATTGGCTAGTGGCTTGATCTACTCTGTGAGCCTTCTTCCAGGACTGGTCATATTAAGCACTAGGCTCTGGCCAGTTTTCATGGAATTCTTCATGAGTCCAACTCCTTTTCCAGGAAAGCCAGCCTGTAGGAATTCACTCTTGGACAAATTGACACTTATCTCTTGGATTTTCTATTTCTTCTTAAGTCATTTTCTTTTTCTAAATAGCATTCTGTAATAAATGTATTTATTTCATCTAGTTTATCAAATATATTGAGATAAAATGGCACTTACTATCCAAATTACGTTTTAAATCTTACTTAGAAAAATAAATTTGCGAATTATTTTATACATTTTTCAAAGAAGCATTTTTAACTTTATTTTTCTATTATTGTTCTTTGTTTTTATATTCATCAATGTTAGTTATCTAACAGTCATCAATTTTCAATTAATAGCTGAGTATTCTTCTAGGTGCTTCAGGCAAAAAGTTTAAAACTCCCTTATCTGATGAAACTTACGTTCTAATGTAAAGAGACATACAAATAATCGTGTAAGAGTATATTCTGTGTTAAATGTGATCTCTCCAATGGAAAAATTCTGTCAAGGTAGAGTAGTTATGAAGTGTGGGAATAGGGATGTAATTTTGTATCAGAGGGTGAGGAAAGGCCTCAGCGAGGTCCCACTTGGGCAAAGGCCTGAGTAAGAGCAGGGAACAAGCCATGTGGGTTTCAGGAGGGAAAGCATTAGAAGCAGATACATCAGCATCTGGCAAGGTAAAAGCAGTGCCTGGCGTGTTCAAAGGTCATTGAAGCCCCTTGTGTGGTTGGAATGGAGCAAGCAAAAGAGAAAATTAAACAAGAAGATTTTTGCTTTTACCTTGTTATTTCTTTTTTTCTACTTTCTTTGAATTTATTTTGATGTTGCTTTTAATACTTTCTTGAACTGAATGTTTAGTACAAAAATTTTTAGGTTTTCCTCTTGACTAATGTAAGCACTTGGGACTACAGATCTCCCTCAAAACATGTAGCTTTGTTCCATGACATGCATTTTGTGTTTTATCTTTATCATTTGGTTCTAATAATATTCTAATGTCCATTTAAATTTTGTCTTTTGTCCATAAATTGTTTGCCTACAGATACATGGGTAGGTAAATTAATTATTGGAGTTCCAGAAGGAAACAATAGTGAGAATGGTAAAAGATAATATTTGAGTACATAACGTCTGCGGATTTTATGGTTATTTTGAAAGACAATAATCCTCAAATTTGGTAAAGTAATGAATCCAAAATGGATTAAAACATAGTTCACATCCCAATATGGTCAAATCCTTCATATTTTTATGAATTATTACTGAGCCATGTGTAACAGGTGAATACTTGAGTAAAGTGACTAGCTCAAGCAGAGGAACTGAATTTTAAATTGTATGTAATTTTAATTAAAAGTAAATATCCACAGCTGGTGGCTATTACGCTGAACGTTACACTTCTAAAGTGAGCCTACAAGAGAGCCTAGGACTAAGCCTTGAGACAATGAGCATTTGATGGCCAAGTAGAAGATGATGAACCTGCAGAAGACTAAGAAGCTGTCAAAGAGGTAGAGAACAATATCCATAGAATGTGCGTTCACAGAATCCAAGAGCAGATAGGGTTTTAAGAGCTAGTCATACATAGTTATCTTTCTGTTATTGGTCTCCAATTTGGTCCCACTGTAGTCAGAGAGTATGTGCAATATGATACTACTTTTTTGAAATATGTTTATATTTGTTTTATGCCTAGAATATGGCCTGCTTTTGTAAATATTTTGTGTGTTCTCAAGAAGGTCCTGTGCATATCATATGTAGTCTAATTTGGGGGTACAAGTTTCTAGAAATGTCCATTGGATCCAGCAGGAAAATTATAGTACCCAAATCTTTCACATTCTTACTAACTTTTATGAGAATAGTGTATTAAAATCTTCCATTATGATAATGAAATTGACAATATATACTTCTTAGTCATCCATTTTTGCTTTGTATGTCTTAAGGTCATGTTATTGGTGCATATTTGTCTAAAATGGTTCTATATTACTGGTGAACTGAAACTGGTAAAGACAAACCTTGTATCAATAAGGTTGATTTTTAGAGTCTCTAATAATATGTTTTGCCTTCATTTCTATTTTGTTTGATAGTAATATATCTACGTCAACTTTCTTTTGGTTAGAATATGGTTGTTAACATATTTGAAATCATTTCTAATGTCTTATTTTACACTCTATATGCCTTGCTTGTTTTGCCATTGGATTAAACAAGGGTTATTACATTTGATTCCAAGTATTTTCATGCCATTGGTTGGAAGTCGCATGTTTTATTAATATATATGTTTTTCGAGTTAACATTATGATTTTATCATACATATTTAACTTAACATCTAAAGTTAATAATCGGGAAGAAAATTATTAAGAGGCACATCAGGATCTATTTATTCCCCTTTTGAGGAGTAAGGGTTCATCCCCAAGAAACAATAAGGCAACTTGAAAAAATCTCTTAATAAATATTATATTGACACACTAATGGTTTGCTAGCAGAATACAGTAGTCCTTATCTGTAGAATGAATGATTTTAGCAGGCTGTGCCTGCTTATGGTAAACAAACCTGGAATCTATGGGCATACAGGGCATTTAAACGTTAAATAAGCTATGTAGCTATCTACATAAAATAAAGCTGTTTTTATGACAGAATGGATCCCTTCCAAAAGTAACATTCTTGCCTACATTACTGTTACTTGGAGACCTCATGAATTATTTGAGCCAGAGCACATGCCATGAAGTTGCAATAAAGGAGCTGCACTGGTGGTTCAAGACCTTGAAACTACTCTGCCTAGGACTCCTGATTGCTGTATCCTTGAAATGATTAGTCAAGCTTGACACCGGGTAAGGTCTCTGATTTAGGTGTATCTGACATGACAGTCTAATCCTTTGCATATCTCACCATTATCTTTTCCCTTCTCCAGAACATACCTGTCTCTAGAACAATCAACTTCCTCGCATTTTTACATGTTCTCACTCTTTTTTTTTTTTTTTTCTTCCAGACAGAGTCTTGCTCTGTAACCCAGGCTGGAGTGCAGTGGCGTGACCTTGGCTCACTGCAGCCTCTTCCTCCTGGGTTCAAGCAATTCTCCTGCCTCGGACTCCCGAGTAGCTAGGATTACAGGCGTCCGCCACTGCGCCTGGCTGACTTTTGTATTTTTAGTAGAGACGGGGTTTCACCCTCTTGGCCAGGTTGATCTCGAACTCCTGTCCTCGTGATCCACCCGTCTTGGCCTCCTAAAATGCTAAGATTACAGGCATGAGCCACTGCACCCGGCCCTTGCTCATTTTTTATACTTCAGATCAAACATTCCTTTTCTTTTTCTCACAGAAAAATCTATTTTAAATGTATTCACATATTTCTGAGTATCTTTACTCATAAGCCTCTCTTGACCTTCCATCTGAGATAATTTTCCTCCTGCCAGAAGTTCAGAGTTTGGAGGTCCACTGGTGGTAATTTGCTTTTGTTTTCATGAAACTATCTTTATTTTCCTTCAGCGTTTTAAGTAAAATTTAGCTAGAATACAATTCTATGTTGACTATTATATTTTCAGCACCTTAATGTTATTATTTTATATGCCTTAGCTTACATTGTCAATCTGCTTATTATTCCTTTCTGTGTAAAATGTCTTTTCTCTCTAGTCATTTTTAAGCTCTCTTTTACTGTGGTGTTCTGCAATTTTACTATCATATAAGTTTAAAAATGTTTTCCTGTTAGGAATTCATTATGCATTCAGAATATGAAGCTTGAGGACTTTCTTCAATTCTGAAAAATTCTCAGTATTTCACCTTGAATATTACCCCCTCATACCTCCCTGTATTCTTTTCTATCTGAAACTATGATTAAATTATTTTAGCCCATCTCACTCCAGCCATTGTCTTTTATAACTGTTATATTTTCAATCTCTTTGTGCTGTATTTTGTATGTTCTTTAGATCTACCTTCTAGATAACTAATTATTTCTTCAGCCATGTCCAATCTACTCCTTGACTCATCCACTGTTTCTAATTTCAATTACTGTGGTGTTAATTATTATAAATTTTCTTTGAATATTTTCTAAATATACTGGTTCATCTTATTATTTTTTATTTCTTACACATCTTTTTCTTTTTTAGAACACCTAAAGACCATTGAGGATCCTAGACATATCTTCAATTTTGTTTTCTCTTTCAACATTTTAAATATTTGACAATTCCAACAGAGAAATTCTTTGGGGTTTTTCTTTTCCATTTTAAAATATTTAGTTTGAGTCATGCATTGCTCCTCTAAATCTGATTTGAGAGAATGCTTTCCAGAAATTACGTTTTTGCTTCCCCTGAGCATCTATCAGCATTACCTACCCAGATCTACTTTAATTGGCTTGGGATTTCCTGGACTATGTAGATACTGAAGATTGGAAACATCAACACATTTAAGGACAGAGATGTTATTATTAATTCTCGGTAAGTGAGGGCTTTTTTTGTTTATTTGTTTTGGTGAGGTCTTTCTCTCTCTCTCTCTCTTTTTTTTTTTTTTTTCAGGATAGGGCATGGTTGTTTTTTTTCCTTTGTTCTACTTGAAGCCTAGGCTAGAGATCAGCAAACTATGATCCTAGGACTATATCTTGCCCACAGCCTATTTTTGTATAGCCTGTGAGGCCTCAAATGATCCTCCTGCCTGGGCCTCCCAAAGCACTGGGATTACAGGTGGGAGCTACCAGGCCTAGCCAAAGGATGGTTTAATCAAACAAACAAACAAAATACGTGAGAGAAACCGTGTGTGGCCCTCAAAGCCTAAAATATTTTCTACCTGATCCCTTACAGAAAACATTTGCCAATCCCTGGCTTTTGTTTTTTAGCTAGCAGATAGGTCAGGGACATTTCATCAGGTTTAGATTACCTGACAAATATTTTACCTATTTCTTCAGTTGACTTGTTAGCCCTTTTATTATTGACTTTTAAGAGTTCTTTATGCATTCTGTATGCAATTCCTTCATCAGATATGTGTTTTGCAAATATTTTATCTCTGGCTTGTATTCTGATTTTCTCAACTGTGTCTTTTAAAAAGCAAATTTTTGGCCGAATGCGGTGGCTCATGCCTTTAATCCCAGCACTTTGGGAGGCTGAGGTGGGCAGATCACGAGGTCAAGAGATCAAGACCATCCTGGCCAACATGGTGAAACCCTGTCTCTACTAAAAATACAAAAATTAGCTGGGTGTGGTGGTGCACGCCTATAGTCCCAGCTACTCAGGGGGCTGAGGCAGGAGAATTGCTTGAACCCAGGAGGTGGAGGGTCCAGTGAGCTAAGATCACGCCACTACGTTCCAGCCTGGGTGATAGGGTGAGACTCCGTCTCAAAAAAAAAAAAAAAAAAAAGCAAATTTTTATTTTATTTTAATGAAATCCAATTTATCAATTTTTTCTTTTAAGGTTTGTGCTTTTTGTGTATTATCCAAAGGATCATTGCCTAACCCAATGTTACAAAGATTTATTCTTATGTTTCCTTCTAGAAGTGTTATGGTTTTAACTCATATTTACTTTATGATACATTTCTTGACTCTTGATGTTTACATATAATTGTGGAGGCTTACAGGTGTTTTAAAATGTTAGGTGGTGGGGCATATGTGGGCAATCTCTGTACCCTCCACTCTGTTTTGCTGTGAACCTAGAACTACTCTAAAAGATACAGGTGCAGTGGCTCAGGCCTATAATCCCAGCACTTTGGGAGGCCAAGGCAGGAGCACTGCTTGAGGCCTGGTGTTTGAGAACAGCCCAGGCAACACAGTGAGACCTGCATCTCTACAAAAAATTTTAAAAATTAATCATGCACGATGGCATGCACCTCAGGAGGCTGAGGTGGGAGGATGGCTTGAGCCCAGGAGGTTGAGGCTGCAGTGAGCCATGAGTGTGTCACCTTACTCCAGCATGGGCCACAGAGCAAGACCCTGTCTCAAAAAAAGAAACAAAAGAGGCCAGGCGCAGTGGCTCACGCCTGTAATCCCAGCACTTTGGGAGGCCGAGATGGGCGGATCATGAGGTCAGGAGATGGACATCATCCTGGCTAACGCGGTGAAACCCTGTCTCTCCTAAAAATACAAAAAATTAGCCGGGCGTGGTGGTGGGTGCTTGTAATCCCAGCTACTCGGGAGGCTGAGGCAGGAGAATGGCGTGAACCCGGGAGGCGGAGCTTGCAGTGAGCCCAGATCGCGCCACTGCACTCCAGCCTTGGCGACAGAGCGAGACTCCATCAAAAAAAAAAAAAAAAGATACAGTCTATCAAAAATACGTGATAGACATATATATACACACACACACAAACAATGGAATACTATCAAACATAAAAAGGGATGAAGCACAGAAACATACTTTAATATGTATAGTAGATACATACTCCTATACTGTACTGTAGATGAACCTCAAAAACATGCTAAGTGAGAGAAACCAGACACATCACGTACTGTATGATTTCATTTATATGAAATACCCAGAACGGGTAAATTCATAAAGACAGAATGCAGGTTGGTGCTTGCCAGGGTCTAGGGGAAGGGGCAGTGGGGAGAAACTGTTTAGTGATATGTTTTATTTTGGAACAACGGAAATATTTTGAAACTAGATAGAGGCAGTGTACAACACTGTGGATGTACTAAATGCCATTGAATTGTTCAATTTCACATGATTTTATGTTATGTGAATTTCATGTCAATAAATTGAAAAAAACATTTAAGAGACTCAAGGATGAAATCTTATAAGTTTAATTATTTCATTTTTTTGAGAGGTAAGGACAAAATAAATGTCATGTGGTCCAATCTATACATTTTTAAATATTGTAATTTATTATCTATTTTATGTTTATAATGTCCTCCCACTTTCTGAAATTAAAAAAAAAATTTCAACAAAATTTTCTTCTAGTAATTTTGTGGTTTAATCAGTCTGAGATATATTTGACATAGAATATTTAATAACAAAAAATATTATAGTAGCATCAAGACTTCACAGTGAAAGAATCACACAGGTTTGGAAAAGTGGCAATGCAAAGTATAACTACAAAGTCATGAGTTAAGAATGGAGAGAGATTCAAAATTTTCTGTATTACAAAAATAAGAATAATTTATTTTAACTTCATTTTATGTTTGGTTTTCAAGAGAATGAGAGGAGAGGGAGGCTCCAAAAACACAGAGAAAGGGCCGGGCGTGGTGACTTATGCCTGTAATCCCAACACTTTGGGAAGCCGAGGCAGGCGGATCATGAGGTCAAGAGATCAAGACCATCTCGGCCAACACGGTGAAACCCCGTCTCTACTAAAAACACAAAAATTAGCTGGGCGTGGCCGGGCACGGTGGCTCAAGCCTGTAATCCCAGCACTTCAGGAGGCCAAGGCGGGCGGATCACAAGGTCAGGAAATCGAGACCATCCTGGCTAACACGGTGAAACCCCGTCTCTACTAAAAATACAAAAAATTAGCTGGGCGTGGTGGTGGGTGCCTGTAGTCCCAGCTCCTCGGGAGGCTGAGGCAGGAGAATGGCGTGAACCTGGGAGGCAGAGCTTGCAGTGAGCCGAGATCACGCCACTGCACTCCAGCCTGGGCGACAGAGCAAGACTCCCTCTCAAAAAAACAAAAAACAAAAAAATTAGCTGGGCATGGTGGCGTGCGCCTGTAGTCCCAGCTACTCGGAAGGCTGAGTCAGAAGAATCGCTTGAACTCAAGAGGCAGAGGTTGCAGTGAGCCAAGATCGCGCCACTGCACTCCAGCCTGGCGACAGAGCAAGACTCCGCCTCAAAAATAAATAAATAAATAAATAAATAAATAAATAAATAAATAAATAAATAACACAGAGAAACGCTAAAGCCTGATTTTCAAAAATACCTACAGATGGACATTTTTAAAGGACCGAGATGTTTAATATGCAATTTTGATGTTTACAATGGTGCACTGTGAACCCTTTCCATTTCCCCAAACTATCATTAAACTCAGCTAATACTAAAAAGTTCTTTGTGAGACATTTATCTGTTAAAAACAGGTAAACAGGATGGCTTCCACCTCTGAGACAATATGACAGAACAGGGAAAGAATGAACAAAATAGCAAAATGATGCATGATCTAACCTACTGTAGAAGGAACTGAAATCTCAAGACTTAAAATAAGGAATCAAGTTAATCTTCCTTAGATTTAAGAGGCAGTATGACCTCAACTGATAGCTGAGCATTAGTTACTTGTGGGATGAAAATGAAGTTTCCATCTACCTATTCTACAAATATCATTGTTCAAATACAGTTGAGTAGTATACAAGTAAGATAGTAATTTTATTTTTAAAAATACCCTAAACTATATGCTTGAAAGAAACTGATTTGTATTAATCCATTTTGAAACTACTGAAATTTAAGTTAGGGAAGATTCTATTTGTATTACATAGAAAAGAATAACAAACTCAGGACTAAGAACTATCACATGCATTTAACATGCTTCATTTTACATGAAATTTTATAAGTACACATGTCGTTTTTTAGGTTATAAATAAAAGAGATTCTACTTTTAAGATATGGGTATTCAAAGAAAATGACCGATAATCTACTTAGCTGAGGACAATAAATTTTATCTTACACTCAGAAAAAAATCAGGAAGACATTTTTACTGATTTTACCAAAACAGCAGGATGAACTTCCAACTAATGTTTCTATTTTAGCAAAACCACATATAAAAGTGTGTGAATATAAGATCTTAAAATACTTCCTTGGATCTGAATAGTATCTTTCTTCCAACAGCTCAAAGCAATTTGCTTTAGGTTCTTATTCAGTCTAGAAACCATTCTGTGAAATTGTGAATTACAGGATAGACAAATATATATTCTCATCCTCATTTCTATGAGTAGGAGAATTAAAAGATGACAGATTAAGACTGATTGGCTCAAGATTGTAAAATTAAACCCAGATCTCCTGACTTCAGGGCCAAATCTCTTTCCATGGACTTTATTTACACTATCTGCAATGCAGAAATCCTCTTCTTTCTCACCTTATTTCAGTCAATTACCTTGACCCCTGTCAGTACAGGTGGGTGCCATGCTATCTTTCAAAGACTGGACCCTTTTTTAGTTACATATTTCCATCAATCTGGAATGCTCTTTATCCCTGTGATCTATTCAAATCCTTCCTTCATGTCTGACCTTATAAAAAATTATTATCTAAAGCAGTTCAAGTTTTGTTGGCTTACCAACAAAATGATTATATTTAACCAATATGTCTAACCAACTATGACCATGACTCTGGTGTAGCAACAATATCAGCACATTTTAAAAGAAAATTCTAGATTTTGTCCTCTTTGAGGGCAGGGAACATGTCTTGGTCATCTTTGTTTATCCAGCACCTACAAAGGGCCTGAAATAGTAGACAGTGAAGATGAATGCTTGCTGAGAGAAGGTTGAAGTATATTACTATATTGATATATTATTCTTGCTCAATATTCATGGGAATAAGTGGCATATAGACCAAGAATTATGATTATATACTTGTAGTAATGTAAGTTTAAGTAACAGAGCACAATGTTGATTTAGTTGGTGGTAAATAAAGCTGGCAACTACCTCACAGCCACTGCTGTCTCCTTATTTTTGCTGCTTAGTGTTTGATGTCAGCTAGCTTATGATGTTAAAGATGTGAGGAGTCTTATTTGCACTCTCACTACATCCACCATTCTTAGTCTTTAGCTGCATTCCCTATGGTTATTCTCCTTTCCACTTTTTGTATTGTCCTTCAGCAGTTGCTTACCTATTACCAAGTCCTCATTGGGTCTAGAACAGGAATATGAGAGTAGGGGCTTGTGGTGGTAGGTAGGAAAATGGAAACTGAGGAATCTAATCTACTTCCTCTTTCTAGTCAAGGTGATGTATTTTTTTTCTTTTCAGACTCTAACTCGTTCCTGAACTCTCAGCCAGAAGGTAGTGTTTGCTAGTTAAGCACGGGTTTTCTATTTCACTGTATCATTTTCTTTGTGGCTCTCTAGGTACCTAACAATGAATCAGGCACATAGTAGATGCTCAGTAAATAATCATTAATTCATCAGCCACCTGGGAAGGGAGTGCAACAGGGACACTTCTAAAATACCGGAAGTAAGATCCAAGGTGACTGATGTCACAAAGAGCCACTAATCATTCCAGAATTGCTACTTCCAACAGTCTCCTTAACCAACATGAGCCCAGCCAACCATATTTCTATGCAGCTCAATTGCTATCTACTCCTCTCCTCTCTTAAGGATATAAGAAATGCATTTTAGTTGAAATAACAGAACTATAAACCTGCTACTTCCCTAGCTTCTTGGCTAACTGGAATAAGGGAAACAGAAATGGTATTGCCGTTAACAAAGAAACTGTGTAAGAGATCTTGAGATCATCAAAAGCAATGGGAATCATTAATATATTAATAATTAAGAATCAAGTTTAAAAAGTATGTTTTAAAAGATGACAGATTCCCAATAGCATAGAGACTCCAGCACTTGCATTTTTAAAATTGTGTTCATCAGATTTAATATATAAGGCAGAGCTTTCAAACTGAGAACTAATTGATTCTCTTACTCTTTCTTTTCACTGTTCATTAAAAAAAATAAGCACAGTACTTTCTCACCCATTTTTATTAACATTATTTAACATTCATTAAACAACTCATGTATATGCTGGGCCTTGTTAGGGATATAGAATTGGTTCTGTGTTTTACATGGTCTTGCAAAGGCACCTTCTGAAACATGATTTGCTGCTGTAATCCACACATGATTGTACCCTTTGTTTCACCTTAAGCCAAAAGCAGCTCAAGCTAAATGCCAAGCTTCCCTGAGTTACAAATTTAGACTCTCCCTGAGATGCCTGCTCACATGGTGCGTTAGCCTACTGCACCGGTTGATTAGCAGTGCTCTCTCTGAGTGGTATATTGACGCCCATGTGCACTTATCATTTATCATACTTATGTTCATTTTATTCTTATCCCAATAATGACAGCTTTCATGTAAAATGAAAGGAGAAAATAAGATTAATACCTACTTAGTACACCTTTAACACCATGCACAAACACACTAGCTTCTGAATCAAATACAGATCTTCTCTGAATTTGGATTTTATTATCAATATTATTGTTATTGCTCTCGTTCAAAAATGACCTCAGGATAACCATTTGTCATTTCTTCCGGAATGGTCAAGACATAAAAGTGGCAGTAGGGGAAGGACAGAGGGAGAAAGGGGATCAAAAAGGTTCTACGAATTTGTGTGTTCAGTTGGGAGTAGAGCAATGCAGTGGAAAATCAGCCCAGCCACCTGGCCTAAGACAATGCCCATTTTCAGCCTTCATCCTTTGAGAATACATTGGAGATATGTGTTCGGCTTTGGGGTAGAGTAATTTTGAAAGTCTGCTTTGGTATTGATATCCAAGAGTCTTGGCAAATTTGAATGAAATCCAACAAGGACAAAGTTTTCCTAATATGTTGTTCTAATTTTTTAGAAGTATCAAAATTAATAATGTACCTTATTCCCCAATGAAATGTAAAATTAAAATTTTTCCTTGTAATTCTTCATCTGAAGATGCAAACACACTTTTACATGTTCTGTCAATTTCATGACATTTTTGCCTTCTTGCTATTGGGTATGGAATGTTAAATAGAAATACAAAACAAAACACAATGTTAAGCAGCTACAACAAGTACAGTGAGAAGGATAAGTGGATGCTTACTGGTATTACACAAGGAATGTCATCATGTCTACATTCACAGTTAGTAATGGGAGCTGTTCCAACTGAAACTCAAAGGTTGTAGAACAAATTGTTCACTCTGTTCCAGTGTAGCACAGAACACCCTGGTTAGACACACAACTTCTATAGGGACACAAGCAAAGTCCCTATAGAAATAAGATGACAAAGAGTGCTACTTGAAATTAACTTGAGGCCTTTCCATTCTCAGTGATTAGACTTTTTTAAATTTTTATTTATTTATTTACTTATTTTGAGACAGAGTCTTGCTCTGTCACACAGTCTGGAGTGCAGTGGTACAGTCACGGCTCACTGCAACTTCAACCTCCCAGGCCCACGCAATCTTCCTGCCTCAGCCTCCCAAGTAGCTGGGATTACAGGCGTGCGCCACTGTGCACAGATAATTTTTGAAAATTTTTGTGGAATCGAGGTCTCTCGGTGTTACTCAGGTTGGTCTTGAGTTTCTGGGCTTAAACAATTCTCCTGCATCGGCCTCCCAGCGTGCTGGGATTACAGGTGTGAGCTGTCGCACATGGCCAGTGATTAGACTGATTCGCAAATAGCATTGCAAGTCATTATACAAGGAAATGACCATTCAAAACACAAACAGCGCAGTCAAGAATGGTGTGGGAGACAGAAGAATACCAGCATCACCAGAAAATTAAGAAACCAACCAAAAATAAATAGAAATATTATTTCTAGTTCCTTAGAGAGGAGAACTAAAAAACAAAAAACAAAAATGGCTATTAGAAGCCTAGTGTATTTCTTTGACAATTGTATATAGTTATGCTTAATTTAATTCATAGTAAACCATGTATAATTCTCATTCCAGAGTGGGTGGTGAGATATTTCAATACTCTCTGTGTTTGTGTTTCTAATACTCTTCATTTAGAGCTGAATTACTTAATCTCAGCACTACCGATATTTGAGCAAGACAATTCTTTGTTGGTGCATTGGTCCTGTGCATTGTAGGATGTTTAACAGCATCTCAGGCCACTATCTCCTATATGCCTGTACCAACCCCACAGTGTTGATGACAGAAATGTCTCCAGACTTTGCCAAATATCCTGGGGATGGGGGGAATGTGGAGCCAAAGATTGCTTCCATTGAGAACTATGGAGATAGAGGTTATCAAGTAGCATTATGGATGAAATCTTGCCAAGCTTTATGTTTGATAGGTATGCTACATCTAAAAGGTAGGGATTGATTTTAGCTGGAAGAAGTGTTTATTCTGAGAAAGTTCTTTTTGCCTTCATGGAAAGGCTAGCCTACAAAATGCAAGAAGCTAAGAAACCGATGCAAGGATTTCCAGATGCCTTTAGAGCTTGGCTCAAAGTTCAAATTCTTTCTCTTATTTTAGGAAGGGATGAGGATTTTTTTCCCTGCCTCTCCTTTTGCTGCCAGTTCAGTACAACGCCAATTGAAATAAATCATTTTCAACTGCTTACCTATTTAAAGAGCACTTTTAAAACTCATTCACTACCTAAGTATCCCAATTTGAATATTTTTAGTCATCCATGACCATGTATGATTGTATTATTGCTCAACATACATAAAAACAAATACTGAAAAGATATCTCTGAAGATACTAACAATTGTAGAAAGAGAGTTTATTAAATCCGCAGACAACACATTATCACTCTGGAGGCTGGGAATGTCATGTGATACCATCTCCAGCCACTAATACCATTTTTCAGCTCAAAACTGAAGACATTTTGCTGAACTTTCAAAATGATTTGGCGTTAATAGTCACACCAACGGAGGACTTAAAAAAAAAAAAAAACCCAGAAGTAAGGCGCTACTCAACTGAGTAATCAGGAGGGCAGGCGTTTACCCAAGTTATTTAAAACTCTTGATTTTTGTAGTAAATATGTTTACAAACATATTATTCCAAAAAATGATCACACCAGTAGTGGTACTTGTAATTTGACAGTAATTTACAAAGATTTGTTTTTTTTCTAGTTGTGAAGGAGACAAGGAAAAAGTTGTTTTATAAGTACTTTTTATGGGGTAGGTAAGAAGTTGGCTGAAAGATTACACAAATTTTATGCACTTATAATTCCTTGAGGGATTATAATAGTAGTCATATAGAAGAATGGGTATAATTTATGTGATCATGGAGGACAGTTTATATTTGCCTAGGGACAGCTAAGGAAGGAACTAGCAGAGGACAAAGTGAAGGCAAATAATGAACAGGGGGCACCAAACAGTTCAAAATGCCTGGAGCACTGGGGAGATGTGTGAGTATGTGGAGCGGACAATGTGTGCATGCATCGGTGTCTGTGTGTGTGTGTATGTGTGTGTATGTGAGCTCTACACTTGGTAAGTATTCTGTTCATTGTACCCACCTATAACTTCAGAGACAGATCATGAAATGAATTTGTCGCTGTAATATTTTTCCACAACATTGGTGAGTTGTCAAGGAAGATAAAAATTTGTAGGTCTGCATTTTGGCCAACCTATTAATCACCCAGCATAGAATTATTCTTCTACTATCAATAGTAAATTTAGTAGAAAGCTAGATCATGTTAGATTGTCTTCTGGACCTGCAAGCTGAACTTTTGTAGTAAATATGTTTTTTTCTGGGCTTTGAAGTACAAGCAAAAATTAAAGGGTTTCATTTTGTTTTGTTGTGCTATACAGCCTAAATTTCCCCATATCTTTCTCATATTTAAAAATTAAGGCATTAAAAACCTGAGTGCTAGTCCCATAAGAGTATTTCCTCTATAGAAATACCATAGATCATTAAGCATAATTCAGTAAAATAATTTTAGCAGAACTGGTTAGTGTATTGATTGATAAAATTATTAATAATATAAACAGGTGGGGGCGATTCAATTCTAATATACCACAGTGTAAGAATACCAGCAGAGAAAATAATTATTCCCCTACAAAATGGGTTGTGCCCACGTTGCATATTTTTGCCATTCTCCATTGTCTTCAATGTTGGCCACTGCCGGAGGCAAGTGTGAGACAAGACAGACAAATGGTCTGATCTAGAATGGCAAATTCTATGTTTCCTTAATACAGTCTCCTGGAATGACAGCAGTTATGTATTTTTAAGTCCGCTCTTCCATTATGGCGATAAATGGTTATTTAAATACAGTCAGGTTCAAATTACACTAGTGGAAAATGCAGCAGGGAAAAGTATCAAAGACAAAGAACTTTTAAATAAATCTCATCTCTCCTCCCGCCATATGAAGTAATTTCTATGCCAGATGGCAGATGTTTATGCTGGTACTTAAAAGAAGTAAAAATTAAATCGATCTCAAAAACTTAATTGTTTTTAGTTTTAAAATACCCTCAAATAAAGGGAGGTTGGTAGAGATTTTGTTTTAAATGATCTCAAAAACTATAGAACTTAATGTGCAATTTAATTTGGAAAAATAATTAACTCTTAAGTAATTTATCTTTTATTTCAATTCATTATTGATTTTTTCATATTATTTTTAAGGTAATTTTTTAAAATGTCACAAGTCATGTTTTTCTGGAAGCAATTGCTAAAAATCTTCAAAAGGCTATATTTAAATATACAATGATTCAATTAGCTCTTCAAAATTGGGCAATAGATTCGGTACTTAGAAATTCTTCATCATATCTATACTGGTACAAGACATAAAAGTTACTCATCCATAATTACTCTCCTGTTATGATGGGGATCAACACAACACAAATAACAGAAAGCCTTCTTCCCCAAACCAGTGATTGCTGTGTGGGTAGCTCCTGTTTATCCAGACCAAACTGATCAACTTACCCATAAGAAAGCTCTTCTTCAAAGGCTCAGTGTGGTGGAGAAATGTTTCATTATTATGACATTTGAATTTATTGTTCAAAAAAGAAATCTCAACTTAATTGGAACCTAGAGATTTTTATTTTGTTTTCTATAAATATATAAACCCTGATAAAAAATAAACCCTGCTTTCTTGATCTAAATTGCAGGATAAAATATTCAGCAGATATTCTGGAAGTCCCAACTGAAACATCACTATTAGCTCAAATAACTCTAGCAATGACTGGATTTTTTTTTATGTAGAAAATTCGCCAAATATTTATTTTTGTACTACCAACAGTATAGCAATTACCAATTTGGAGAAAATAATATTTAGATAAGTAAACTATTGTGAAACATTCTAACTGTTAGTCATAGACACTAGAATACGTACAATATTTTTGAACTTCTATATTCTGAACAATCAATTCAACAACACTCAATGAATACTTAGGATGAGTTCGCTGTTTTGCCGTGTATACAAACATGATTTCTGTGCAAACAGAAATATGAAACAATCTCTTTTCTCAATTTACTTACATTTTTGTGTGTGTGTTAAGGCATAGAGGTATTTAGAAAAAAATGCTTTGATTATTCAAGGCTAAGTTGCACTTCATTTTTAGTTCTTTACAAAACCTTAAAAAATTGCTGTTAGATTTTTATTTGAGACAATTACAAATTACATAGGCAACAAAAAGCAGCTTACTCTGATAATCTGTGCAATTCTGACTTCATTTTACAGTGGCTTCTCTTACAGTGAAGACCACAGCTTTAGTGAATTCTGCCCAAACTTAGCTTGAGAGCAGGCATCCTTAACAGATGCGTTCTGTCATCTTCAATAGCCACAAATGCCTTTAAGTCAGACCTGACTGCTTCTCAGAGTATCACAGTCCTAGTAGAAGACAACCAGTGGATCCTGGAATTCTAGAATGGCATCTATAGGATAGAGCATTATGGCCGGGCCTGGTGGCTCACGCCTGTAATCCCAACACTTTGGGAGGCCGAGGCAGGCAGATCATCTGAAGTCAGGAGTTTGAGACCAGTCTGGTCAACACGGTGAAACCTTGTCTCTACTAAAAATACAAAAAAAAATTAGCTGGGCATGGTGGCACATGCCTGTAGTCCCAGCTACTTGGGAGGCTAAGGCAGGAGAATCACTTGAACCCTGGAGACAGAGGTTGCAGTGAGAGCCAAGATTGCGCCACTGCACTCCAGCCTGGGCAACAGAGTGAGGCTCTGTCTCAAGAAAAAAAAAAAAGGAATAGAGCATTATGCATGTTATGTCAGTTATAGTGCTAGCCCAGCAGCGGTAACAAAGATATCACAGAATGCAATCTCACTCAAATAAAATGGAACTCTATTTTCTCACATTTAGCAGTGCAGGAATAGGTGGGAGGTTCAAACACGTAAATAATTTTGCTCCATCTAAATTCCTTCTACCTTGTCTGTCTACCATCCCCTAGGAGTTTCTCATCTACTGTGGGTGAAGCTGGATCATCACTACTCCTGAAAGGGTGAAAGAAGCAGAGGACAGCAGTGTCATAAGAAATAACTGGACACAGGCCAGATTATCTAGCTGCTAGCGATGCTGAGAAATGTAGTCCCTAGCTAGACAGCCATGTGCCCTAATACCAGAGGGTGGAGATGGAGCTTCTATTCCATAGGAAGGGGTGAATAAATACTAGGGGACAATTAGCAGTCTTGCCTTAAGCATTTAATAAATGGTTTGATTAATCCATCCTAAAACAAATATTTTCTGAGTGCCTACTTTGTATATAGCACTCCAACAGGCCTCACGGGGTTTTAAAATATATATCCATTTTACCCACAAGCAACATTCCATATTTTGATGAAATAAGCTATATACACCCAAGACCTCCGATGATGATATTAATAGTAATGTTGATCATAATGTACTATACCTGGTGTTAAATGAGTGATGTGGAAGATGTGTGAGATGAGTACTCAGTGTCGTTTCTTGATAGGAAGATTGGAGGAGACAGCAGCCATTCTTTTGCTCATTCTTCTTTTGTACTTTTCATCCAATAACAATGAGACCTGACACAAATGAAGTCATTTCAGCCTTCAAGCCATAAAAAGCATAATTTCTATGTTTGAAAAACTGTATAGATACTTGTGAATCTGCATATGTATATACAGATATGTAATTGAAAAACAGCATGCTTATTTGTATTCATTTTGACCTAGATATGATGCCGATACTCACCTTTTGGTTAAATAGCATTCGTTCTTATTGTTAGAGAGGTTGAATCAATCAACTGCATTCTCTAATGATGGAAGCAGATGGAAATAGAATGAGCTTCTGAATCTTCCTCAAGGGCATTGTAGAGGATGCTGCACCCTTAACTGAAAATTGTTCAGTTTTGCAATAGAGTTGGCCAATATAGACATAGTCTTATATTTTCCCTAATTTTGAATTAATACGCTAGAAACCAGCAGCTGACAATGAGCCTGAACAGTTGGTTTCACACCTGAGGCCTCTTTTAAAAGACCATTCTCATCACAGTCAAACAACAGGAGGATATATTAGAGGGGGAAATGAGTGCATTTTCTCTAAGACTACTTAAGTAGGAGTTTCTCTTGAGCTAATTAAGATTCAATTCTATTTCGGAAACTAATGTCTGAAGCAGACACTCTGTTTGGGAATTATTAATATGTAAAAGCAGAAGATTCCAGAGCACTGGAAATGGTGTTTTTGACTGGTGGATGCTCCATAAAAAGTGCTTGTTGAAAATAATTAAGTAAAGTCATATTTTAAAAGCAATATCAAATGTTCAAGGTGAATGATTATGGTTTATAAAAGTATTAACGAGATCTATGAACTTTTTTTTTTTTTTTTGAGACAGAGTCTCGCTCTGTCGCCCAGGCTGGAGTGCAGTGGTGCAATCTCTGCCCACTGCAAGCTCCGCCTCCCAGGTTCACGCCATTCTCCTGCCTCAGCCTCTCCGAGTAGCTGGGACTACAGGCACCTGCCACCACGCCCGGCTAATTTTTTGTATTTTTAGTAGAGACGGGGTTTCACCGTGGTCTCGATTTCCTGACCTCATGATCCGCCCGCCTCGGCCTCCCAAAGTGCTGGGATTACAAGCGTGAGCCACCGTGCCCGGCCGATCTATGAACTTTTTAAAAGTGGAATAAGCAACACATTTGACTATTGAAAACAAACCTGAAACTCTCACTATTATGTCTGTGGGCTCTTAGAGTTCTTAGCTGTCTAGGGGGAACACTGCAATCTGTCTAGTTTTACTTTATTCAGAATAAGTTCTGTATAATATGAGTCATAGTTCCATTTTAAAAGGAAAAATATTTGAATATACATGTTCAACTTACATATTGAATGTGATGGTTTATGTAACCTAATTCAAATAGATCAGCTGGCCTAAACCAGAAAATGCTAACATGGCATGGAATAGCATATTTTTGCCTGGAAATTTCAATAAGCATTCACAAGTTGTCCGAATTGTACTCTGATTTTTGTATAATAAATTGTTACATGTATAAGTAGTAGACCAGAAAGCACCAGCTTTTCTTTCATGCAATGCATCTTTCACGCAGCCTTAAAGGTGTTATTACATTGACCTTCTAGTGAAAATCACACTACATGAGGTTTGTGATTGCTGAAAGCTCTTAGATTTGTGTTTCATATCACGTGACAGCTCAATTTTTTTTTTTAAATCAAAGAACACTCTCTGTGCTGCTTCCTGTCTTTTTACTTTAATAGCAGACATAGGCATCCACCAAAGCCATCTGCCACCTGCTATGAAGTCTCGGGGTCAGATTGCCTTTTACAAGTTACATAAAACCGGGATTATCAGTGGAGGGAAGGGAGTGATAGTTATCAGTGCAACAAAATTGTGGAAAATGTGAAATCTTTAGGGAAAAAAAGAGAGGAAATTTCAAAGTGTTCAAAGTTTGAGGCCATGCTTTTTAGTGTCTGACACAAAAGAGAAAGCGCGTTAAAAGAAAGAAAAATAGAGAGTTAATTATTTAACCCTTGCCTTACTTTTGCTATTGGTTTCTATCCAGAGGAAAGATATATCTCACTGGGATTCTTGTAGATTTCTGTAGTTTCTCATTTTGTCCCATGCTGATATAAACAATACCCTTTACCTTACCTATCCAAGACCATCCTTCCTTTATTCAAGTGGCTCATGTTTAATGACCCCAAAAAATCAGTCTTTTTTTCTTCGGTGTAGTGTCAACACTTTCATTAAATCAAAGTTTTAAATCTAAGACCAGATGACAAAAGGAAGCTGTGTTAGCATCTTTGTCATGGCCACATTTCAGTAATGACATATTATGTTAAAGTGTCCTATCAAGCTTCAATTGTATACAGTGGAATCCTTCATTTTTCATCAGAATTAGTAGCCTTGACCTCGCCAGCTATTTAAAACTTTCAGAATCCTGTGAGAGGGGTGGTGGGGTGAAGATCCTGAACCTTTCACAAATCACAAATCCATTTCTTCTCTTTCTAGGGCACAAAGTTACACAATGCTTGCCAGCCTCCTTCGAGGTTCAATACAGCCATGGGACTAGCTGCCAATGAATGTGAGCAGAAATCAGAAATGATGTGTCTCTAAAAAAATCTTATGGCTGTAGTAATCAGTTTATTACACAGATTAATTTTTCTGGAATGAATCGCCATTTAGGTCTTTACAGGCACGCAAGTGTTTCCACTAAGTGAACTTTCATTCTTACATCCAGATACACCTAAACAGTCTAAAACATAAGAAAAATAAGGGTTATTAGCTATATATTAACTGAGAACCCACATACAAAGAAACAGGGGCCAAAGAGACAATGGTTGAAGGGGTGTGGGAAGATGCAAATGAGTTGGGAACAAAACTATCATACTTTATGCACTAATACCTCCAACCATTTAATTCAGCAATCCCCAAGGGTTTTGGCACCAGGGACCACTTTCATGGAAGACAATTTTTCCACAGATCAGGGTTGGGGGAAGGAGGAGGATGATTCGGAGATGATTCAAACGCATTACATTTATTGTGCACTTTATTTCTTTTTTTTTTTTTTTTTTTTTTGAGATGGAGTCTTGCTCTGTCGCCCAGGCTGGAGTGCAGTGGCGCGATCTCGGCTCACTGCAAGCTCCGCCTCCCGGGTTCACGCCATTCTCCTGCCTCAGCCTCTCCGAGTAGCTGGGACTACAGGCGCCCGCCACCACGCCCGGCTAATTTTTTGTATTTTTAGTAGAGACGGGGTTTCACCGTGGTCTCGATCTCCTGACCTCGTGATCCGCCCGCCTCGGCCTCCCAAAGTGCCGGGATTACAAGCGTGAGCCACCACGCCCGGCCTGTGCACTTTATTTCTAACTTTATTTCTATTATTATTACATACTTGCCATAATGTAGAATCAGTGAGCTTGTTTTCCTACAACTAGGCAGTCCCGTCTAGGGTGATAGGAGACAGTGACACCTTATAGGCATTAGATTATTATAAGGAGTGTGCAACCTAGATCCGTCACATGTGCAGTTTACGATAAGTTTTGGCTCCTATGAGCATCTAATGCTGCAGCTGATCTGACAGGAAGTGGAGCTCAGGCGGCAATGCTCACTCATGACGCTCATCTCCTACTATCCATCCAGTTCCTAACAGGCCACGGACCAGTACCAGTCAACTGCCTGGGATTTGGGGACCTCTGATTTAAACGTTAACCAGTTAAACCTAGGCCTTCAAATATAGGATGTGGCTAGAGTTGAATCTGATTGGTCCTGCTTTCCTGTAAAATGTAGGTTCGTCAGAATTAAATGTAGACAGAAACAGCTCCATATA
The DNA here is from genome assembly GCF_028878055.3 of Symphalangus syndactylus. Classification (NCBI taxonomy): domain Eukaryota; kingdom Metazoa; phylum Chordata; class Mammalia; order Primates; family Hylobatidae; genus Symphalangus; species Symphalangus syndactylus. The sequence goes on from NC_072427.2 coordinate 139,644,770, forward strand.
CTTCACCTTGCTTTTCATAACTGTTTTGCGTTCAAAAGGATTCAATCAAAAATCATTTCCTACAGGACAGTAGAGTTTTTCTTCCCTGTACAAGCACAAACCATACCACCACCCCTCCTCTTGCCATTACTCAAATTTAAGTCAATAAAGAAAGCTTTTAGTCTCACACGTAGGTTACATCTGGAGACCTGGCTGGTCATGCACACTTCTCATCTCAGAGGCAGTGTTGGTACAGGAGTACAGTATTTCTAGTTTGTTATTCCAAGTATAAACAACACAGAGCACTGCTGTGTTGGGTAAATACGTGTGCACAAGGGGAAATGAGGCATGAGCCCATAGAAAGCAGTCAGATGGGAATCAAAAAGGTCTTTGTTTTTCAGAGTTTCCCTGGCGTTATGTGTAGAAGTTATTGAAAAATTTATTTAAGCTTGTCACTTACATTGCAAGGGACTATGAAGCCCTAGGGCATGGAGGGGCTGCAATATGGAAGAATCTCAGTTATCAGAATCATTACCTAAAGCCTCATGCCATTCAGGAACATTGAGCTTACTGTCACTTGAAGAGGAAACACATGACTATTATGTTAACGCACTGAAATTGTGATGTTATTGGTTACAGTAATATAGGTGAGTACCTTTGCATAGGAATCCAGAACTACTTACTACATGGTTCTAAAAGGCTATTTTGCTTTATTCTGTGATTTCAACAATTAATAGCGTGTTGGTTGAACGTGACACTTGCCCTTTGGCAAAACACACACAGCCCGGCCGGGCGCGGTGGCTCAAGCCTGTAATCCCAGCACTTTGGGAGGCCGAGGCGGGAGGATCACGAGGTCAGGAGATCGAGACCATCCTGGCTAACACAGTGAAACCCTGTCTCTACTAAAAATACAAAAAATTAGCCGGGCGTGTTGGCGGGTGCCTGTAGTCCCAGCTCCTCGGGAGGCTGAGGCAGGAGAATGGCCTGAACCCGGGAGGCGGAGCTTGCAGTGAGCCGAGATCGCGCCACTGCACTCCAGCCTGGGTGACACAGCAAGACTCCGTCTCAAATAAAAAAAAAAAAAACACACACACACAGCCCATGGCTAATTATGTATTATAGGCTCTTAGATTTAAATTTTTCAATCATATTATTATCTGAAACTAAACCACAGCGAGGGTGAAAGAAATCATTCTTTCACCAGTAAAAACCACCCATTCCTTTCAAAGGAAGAAAAACAACAGAAAATTTTTCTCTAGTTGCTACCAGCAGCTAGAGAAAAGAAAGATGAAGCTTGGAAGTTTTGCCTAGCTGCAGCATTAGATACTATGAAAATGGGGGGAAATGTAACAAAATAAATGTTACTTTGTGTTCCCACTACATTTAGTGTTTCATAATAACTGCAGTTGACCATTCACTATGTGCAGGATCTATTAAAAAATAATCTTTTATGTAAATTATTTCACGTAATTCTTACGACTTATAAAGTCTTTGTATACCCACTTCACAGATGAAGTATAACAGTCAAGTAACTGGCTCACATTTCAATAATCAAAGAGTAATGAAACTGCCATTCCAACCCAGGCCTACTGAGTCCAAATATGTTTCTTAACAACCATTCCCTGTGGCCTCCAAAGATGATGATGTGATAGCCAGTCATATACATTATGACTTCCTATCATCACAGAGAAGATACTTTGAAATTTGAAAAAGCATTTATTGTTAAAGTAATCTTTCTTTTCAAATATGTTGTGGTAGTTATTGACAAAGAGGCAGAAGCAAAGATGAGTTGTACTTAGACAACAAAACAGGCTTATTAGTGAATGTCTTGTGTCTTATTTTCACACTATGTAGGGTAGAAAACATGGAAGCAAATGTAAAGGCTCAATATTCATATAGATCAAAGGATCAAAGTAGAATCTATTTTTAAGAGCAAAATATTTTTTCTGCTTAAAAAAAAAAAACTCTGCCTCACTTATTTCTTTTTTGTTCTTCCTTTTCTTCAACTTTTATTTTAAGTCACAGGTACATGTGCTGGATGTGCAGGTTTGCTGCAGAGGTGAACGTGTGCCATGGTGGTTTGCTGCACAGATCATCCCATCACCTAGGTATTAAGCCCAGCATCCATCAGCTCTTCTTCCTGATGCCCTCCCTCCCCCTACCCCCAGAGCATATACTACCTCATGGCAAATGGCCTCCACCAGTCTTTTAAAAATTATTGCCAATCTCTTTCTCTTAACAAAAAAGTGAAGGTGGACATGGTTGTGCACACCTGTAATCCTAGCTATCTGGGAGGCTAAGGCAGGAGGATGGCTTCAGATCAGGAGTTTGAGGCCACAGTGAGCTGAGCCATGATGGCACCGCTGCACTCTAGGTTGACAGAGAAAACCTCATCTCTAAAAAAAGAAAACTAGGTGTTGGGGTAAGGTAAGGGGAGAGGTAAGCAGTGTTAGTCTCTTAATTTTCTGCCTTTCCTTTTGTTTAGTTTTTTAAGAAACAACATAACATTAAAAAATACACTGACAAGTAAAAATGAAGTGTTGCTCAACTACCCTTTACGTTTTAAATTAGAAGATCTTCGGGAGAGAGAAAGGGTGGAAGAGAACGAAGAAGACATGTATGTCACTCTATAATGGGTATATCAGATTTGCCAAAGTTATCAGTCACAAAGGAAGTGAAAGAGTAGCAAAGCTTTACCATAAGAGGAATAAAATCTCATCACACTTTCCTAAAATGTAGTAAAAACAAAGCCAAACCTGTAGCTAGAAGATCTGAGTATTATTTCTAGTTTATAGTTACCCATCACGTGATCTTAGGAAAGTTACCACTTTCCTTTTCTTTGAGTCTCAGTTTTCTACATTATAAAAAGGTGATGCTTTCACTGCCACTAAATGAAGATCAAAAGAAGATAAGATAATTAACTGAACAATTGATCTGAATCTGCATCTAGAACAACTTCTGCCGGGATTCTTTCCATTATCTCAGCAAAAAATGTGATTTCAGAATTTTTGTAGTTTGCATTTTGACCAAAGGTTTTTCCTAGTTTTTCTTTGGGTAAAGTGCGTCTTTTAAATAACCCTAATATTAATGCATTTATACATTCTAAAAAGATGCATTTCATAAAGCCTTATAACCGAGTTCATTGATGTGTTGTTTATTTCATCTTATTGTGTTACACAAGACAGCAAATGCTGTCCTATGTAGATTATACTAATGGATCAAGAACTGGAAGGTCTCTATGGACTCATTGTAACCTTATAAAAGTCATCTTTTTACTCGAAATTTCTCATCTGTTTAAAGACGGTATATTCACCCTGTTCCTCCAAGAAGGTTGGTTGGAAGTTTAAAAATTTAACTGATGCAAAATGCCTTCAAAAGCTCCAAACACCTAGGAAATTAAACATATTCATATCTACATATGTAGATACAGTATCCCAATTTTCTGAAAATGTACTTTTAATAATGAAATAGTATCTAAGGTGAGATGGGGAGCAAATTACCATAAAGTGTGATTGCTGGTCACAGGTTTTTTTTCCAGCTGTTCAGATCCATATCCTCAGAGTCAGATTATCTGTGGATGATGAGATCTTAGGAAAACAAGCTTCTCATACATCCTCAAATCACATGAAACAAGGTATATCCAGAATTCAGTGTAATATTTTATTGTTAGAAATAGCTATTGCAAGCCCACTAACCATCTTGGTAAACCAAGTAAGATTAAAAGGTGGTTGGGGATAATACATGATAAAGACGATAATGGTGTCTTTAAGGTCATAACCACAAAAAACAACCAATTGTTTTGGGCAGTTGTTCTGGGTACAGGTTGTTTCAATTATTCTGTCAACGTTTCTGTGAGATAATTGAGACATGTATTAATATTCTGTTTATTGCTAATAATTGGAAAGCAAGAAAAGCACATGTATCTTTCAAGGAGAGTTGAAATTTTTTTTTCTAATGGGTTCGAACCCCTTCTCATGCTTATTTAGAAACAGACTCTCTTATCCAAAGAAGCTACTTTTCCTAGAGAATTTTTATATTGTTGGTTCCAAGATAAAATATTGACTGGATAATAAATTGACATGCTTTAAGACATCCAAGAGTCATAAAGGATCTTCTTTGGCAGGCAAGTGTTAGCACAAGAAGTGCTTGGAAAACCATTCTGGTTGTACGTCTGATAAACTGTTTGGAATGATGTACCTTAGTGAGTCTGACAAAATCTAGAAGTTAAGTAATATAGAATAATTATATAAGTCAACTGCAGAAAAGTAAGTAATTTAAATCCCCTTAGCGTTCAGGGTATCTATGGATTAATAATAATTTGCATCTTTAATGCCATAAGCAACCTAGGCAGCCTGAATTTGAACAAGGTCAATGATGTCGTGATGTGCTTTTTTTTTTTCCTTTGGGCATTCTTTTCCAATATTCCAATTTATTGAAATAACCCATTATCCTCTTAACTTAGTTGTCTCCAAAGCACTCTATAGTCTTTGTTGTTGTTTCTATTACTTCATCACTTCTATTTTGTCTCACTCTTAATGTGCTCAACATCCACTTCACTCATTTATTCTAGATCTTCCTCTGAATCTTCTCCTAAGCCTTTTCCACTCTGCAAGAAGGTCACATAATTACTAACACCGTATGATTTAAGAGATACCCAGAAAGCTTCTTGCTTTCTATTATCTCCTTTAACAGCCTGCTATAAAGCCTAAAGTTACCATTTAAGTGTTTTTGTTAAGGTTAAGGGACTGCATCACCTGACATCAATTAAAACACACATGCGCTTATGAGGGTTAATTCATTTAATCATCGACTCAATAACTACCTGTTTTTTAAAAACAAGGCTATTACAATATAGCGTGAATTTAGATCTAACATCATTGATGATGGAGTGTAGAGAATGAGTTAGAAGTTATTAAACTGGAGGTGATTAACACCACCACCAAGAATATAAAATATTTTTCAAAAAAAAAAAGCTGACCTGAATTAGATGCCCACACAAAAGCCCTAGGCAGGCTCAAGCAGAGTGGGAATGTACACAGAGGAGGATGCCTGGTCAGAACAGAGACCATTCGAAGGGGAACCAAAATCTTTAAAAGAAAGTAGGGGTATGTAAGAGAAAATAGTCAGCAACTTCCCATCTTGTGGAGACCTATCTATGTTTTGGATAACACAGCTCACCTTGGCCTTCCATGAACTCTAGCCCTCCCACCAGCCACAAGTCTTCAAGCACTCTCTCAATTCCCATTCCCAATTCCACCAGCAGAAAAATGTATATGCCATGCTGTCCACTCACTGCTTCATTGAATGACAATAGCTAAAGTGGACATTTAGGTTTTCATCCAAACATTGCACTGCCACACTGTTAATAAGACACGAGGGCTATCCAAGGCTATCCAGACATATGACACTCTAATAACAACTAACCTTTAATAATACTTCATTCTGTGCCAGGCACTATACTAAATTTCCTACATGGACTGGTTTATTTAATCCTGACATCATTCCTATAAGAGCGTGTTCTGTTGTTCTTATACCACTGAGGAAAATGAGGCATAGAGAGATTAAGTCACATTTTTAATCCATTAACCTTCTGTTTCTACAAGACAGAAGGTTTTAAAATGTAGCTTTCAGATTTCTAAAATATGCCTTTTCCATATCTCTATTTGGGTCATTATTCCTCCTTTAGGTCATTTAAGCAAAGCCCCCACAGGAGGCTTTCCCATAAGGAGAGACACACAACCCAGGCCATATGCAAAGTTAAATTCCTGCTGGGCTTTGTATATATCAAGGTCATGAGAGCAAAAGATGTGATTGAGAAGCTGAGTTCCAGAGTTATTCTGTGTGATACCCTAGTAAAAACCTGCAGCACACTCTGGATCAAGATAAGATTCTCTACCTTACTCCCTGGCCCTTGATCTGACATTCTGTTCCCACCTCTTGGTCATTCTCGACCCCAGTTGAACTAGACATTGTTACTCAGCAAGGGAGATCCAAAAATAAAATTTGTCTATGTGTACTATTATTAATTCTTAAATAATAAAGGGCTGCGGGATCCATGACCTATGACTTGGATCACTTAAAGGAGACTATCATCTGTAACTCAGGCTAACCAAAGGGAGAAAGGAAATAATGTTTATCTCTACTAACTAGGGTAATAAATATTGAACAGAAAGGTTCTTGATTCCATTTTCTTCCTCATTCACCACATTGTACCAAGTTAAAGAATCCATGCCGTAGGTCATTTAGAGACTTCGAAGCTCATGGTATTAGCCGCAAGTTTCTTAGGTGACGATATTATTATCCCCGCACTTCTTGAGATTTAAAATTTCCAGGAGGTTGGGAATCTTCAAGAGTTTACTATCTATCATTCTATTAGGAAGTAGAAAGTGAATGGAAGAAGCAAATAATAACTGATTAAATTTAGAAAAATAAACAGAATAATTTCTTTACTTGCCTTCAAAATGGACAAATCTTATTCCCAATGTCCTGTTTATCATAAAGTTTTAATAGACTTTTATCGTTTTACGCATTTTCTAATTTGATGATAATAAGTAGGCCAGAGTTATTAACAAGGCTCAGTAGTGCTCTGGGTATGAAATTCTGCCTCAGAGTGCTTGGAACTACTTAGATTTCTGTGAGAATTCCCTGCTCTCAGCTCAGCACGATAGGTCATATAGCTTTCCTAACAAGCCACTACTTACCACTGAACATGGAGACTTCAAGATGTACTTAACCCTGATGGAGGGAAACCTTGTATCTAATAAAGAAGAATAAAAATTCCGAATAACTGCAGAGCACTGCAGCAGGCAAGCTGCAATTCCAGTCACGTGAAACCTCTGTTTACAGTAAAATGATGATATGAATCACAATGACTCTCATATAAGGACTCAACTGCCAACCTACTGATATTCCATATGTTTATAATATATAATTTCACTTTCATACAGGCTTATTACACATATTAAAGCAATACTTTTCCTTGTACAGCCAAGATTCATTGATAAAACAATGAAGAGAACTAACACCCTTCCTAAATAAAGTTTCACCACTAGCATCGTATGTTAATGGACCTATTTCATTGTTAATGTGACTGACTGCTTATTGATTCTTGCAGGAATCCGGCAAGGGCTTCACAGTACAATTACTCTCCAAACTGGAGAGCTCTGGGTCCAACATCTATGCTCAATTGCAACTTTCAGAAGGAGAGATCAATAAAATTTAAATTGCTTATGGTAATCACAACTTCAAATCATTGCGATCAGCATAAGCAATCTGCTGACCCCAGCCAAGCTCCTAAATTGAAACTTGTAATGAGTGGTCATTTAGTTTGGGTCCATTCATATTATTTTGGAGGCAGGTGATGAACAATTAAAGATCAGCTGGCACCTTCTCTGCACAACATTCCCATCTTTATTCCCAAAGTATTAATATGCAGTAACCCTCGGGTTCACGCTTTTGCACTTCTTTAATGGGTATTCTGTATGAATAAGCAATTATATTTTCTATTAAACAATTTCAGTGTAATTGAATTAGCAGTTATAATATTGCTAGGGCAAGCAAAAGCTTTCCTAGGGAAAAATTAAGTGATATTGGGTAGTGCAAATTAATTTATAGAACTGAAAAATGTAACCAATTAAATAGAATTGCCTTCACCTCCCCCTCCTCCAAAATACAATTAAGCAGCACATTGTTTCAAAGAATATGTTTCAGAGCAATTTGTTTTCAATCATAATAGCTGTTTTTCATTCATTATGAAAAGCTGTCTATTATAATGAAAATTTCATAGGCAGTTTTCCTTGACAAAGCAGGTTGCAAGTTTAAACAAAGATAGCCTGCAGATTACTTCCTTGATAAGGAGTCACCTTAGAATTACATTTTAATAAATCATTGAAAATAAATCTTCTGCATTACAGCACGAAGGTTTAGAGAAAAAAAAAGCAAATAGAGAGAAACTAATCAATGAAAATCTCCTGCTGCCAATATAATAATAGATGTACCAATGCTAATATATAAAGTGTATTACACTCACACACACAGCCAAAAAGAAAAATGTAAGATAAATATTACAGAAGTCAACTGTCACAAATGAGACTTGAGTAATAATCCCATCTTTACCATTCATCATTCCTACTGTGCCTCCTCCAAGCACTTTGCTGAATTATAAACTAGGATATTTAGGCCACATTTTTTGCAGCCTAATAAGATGACCAACTTTGAATTAATACGACGATTTAGGGCACACTCCCAAGTTTCTTAAAACAAAATCAAATGTAACTGTATATACATATAAATGTAATGTACATGTTTATGAGCACATATATTTCTAAAAGAGTTTAGGACTATAACTGGAGTAATTTTAAATATTTAATAAGTATGCATTAGTAAGAATTTTGTAGTAAAAATATTTAGTTAAAGTGATGTCATTTATTTTATTAATGCCTGGATATGAGAAGACCCATGCAGAAACCATGAGTCTCTCTATACGAATTGTATTAAAAGGATGGTCCAAATTCTTTGAACAGTACAGGAACTTAAAATGCCTTTATGCATGGAGTGACAAGTCAGGTTTAGGACATGTGTGCAGTTAGGACGGACTGGAAGGAACAGAGTGAACCAAAGAGAGGGAGAGCTGTTAATGACTCTGCATTAGTCCAGGTTAGAGGGTGAACATTCAGATTAAGGAAGAAGTGGAGAAACAAATGCAAGTTATCAGTTTTCAGAAGCTGAATTGACAGAATTTCACATTGGATTGGCTGAAGAGAGAATAAGGATGAGGACTTCAGAATAGCTTGAGGTTGCCATTTTTAAAAAGCCCAAAGGTTGACGGTGCTTTTTATGAGTTAGAGAATATAAACTAAGGAGTATGTAGGGGAGGCGACTCAGTTTGTGTGTTAATTTATAATACTTCCAAAATACTGAATTAGATTAATGTTCCTGAACCCCCAACCTCTGTTGGAATAGTAGTCATTGAAAAAGACATTCATTGTAGAAATAACTACTGATGTTCCTTAAGTAAGTTTGTCTTTGCATATTCCTATCTAACTTTTAATTCAGTCCATGAGTTAAGCCCATTGTCTGAGAAGGTATGGCTTACGTACTTGGATAGAAAATTTTTGTGAGCTAATGATATAGCTATTTTAAAATTAGAATTAAGATTTAAAACAAGTTTTTTCAAAAATTAAGATAAATTATATTTTTTATTCAGCTTCTGACAACTAATGATTAATATTATAAATGATGGTTTGGGGCTACAATGTATTTTATCTAACATTCAGAAAATATTTGACAATAATTTATATGCATTTACAAGAATTAGATACCAACTTTCTCCAATTGGGGAAAAATAGGGACACTAAATATTTCCAGAGTTTATAAACAAAAAATATAACAAACTGTAACTAGCAGGTTTTTAATTTTTTTATTTTAAAATTATGGAGACATCCTGGAGCCTGGCACGATATCAGGCATGTAATAGAAACTCAATAAATGTTAAATAAACATGGACCTATATTTGACATAGAAAGTGGACACTTGCTCAAATATATGAAGGCAATTGCATATATATTTTAGCATCCAACAATTTTAACAAAAATATTTTTGCATTTAATAGTTCAATATGACTCTTCCTATACACACACGTACACACACACCCCTAAGTAATTCTCGCATCATCTACTTTGTTTCAATAACTTACTGTTGAAAATTTTATGGTTATACACTATTAACAATATGATTCACATTTGAAACTTTTTGAAACAGATGATTGCAAAACACAAACTTTAGGAATAAGGAATTTTTTCTTGGGTTTCATGGCCATTATAAAGGTAATTTTCTCGTACAGATTTCTGAAATTCAAGATGTGATGAACCATAGCAATAGATGATGAAGTATTTCTCACACAACTGCCTTGTCTATCCATGCTCAGGCATAGATTATTTTTCACTTGATGAGGCTTCTTGATTCTGCTGTTTCTTTTCATTCTTTAGCATCATCTACTTTATCCTCTGAAGACTCCCCTGTGCTATTCTGCATCTCCATGGACCCAATCCTTAATAAAACATAACTTAAAACTTTATCCAACATTTATTAAATACCTGCCAAGTGCTGTGCTAGGTGAAAAAAAAAAAGTGAACTAAATTCCTTCTTATAACATTTCTTCTTCCTTGGTGAAATCAGTGGTTAAGAGTGATTGCTCCTAATAATCTAGTGGGCCCCTTACTGTGTGGCTTCTAAACCTCATTTTCTTCATTTATAAATGGAGATCAAAATAGTACTCATATCATAAATTTGTTGAGACAATTTAATGCAATGTTGCCTACAAACTATTTCGAACAGCCTGAAATATAGCATGTGCTCAATTAATGTTGGCTATTATTTTTCAAACCGGTAGGTAGACTATTATGAAACTAGGCATATTTGATAGACTTACATCCTATCATTGTCCTCAAAATTCTATTTAAAATGCTTTCCTGTCAATTCCAAAGTTTTCATTTTTACACTTATTTGTTAATTATTTAATGCAGATTAGTTACTAATGATGCAAAATGAGTAAGATTTGTTTCTGGTACAAAATTTAGTTCAATAGCCTCTCTTCCTTCACTTTCTTCTTCATGTGAGATATCTGACACTGTCCTGCCCTGGTTCTCCTCAAATCTTCCCATCTCCTTCCTATTTTTTTTTTTTTTTTTTTTGTCTACTTAAACTTACTGATGATTTTTTACATTAATTACAGGTTTCATTGACAGTTCAATTTTGATGCCTTGAATTTTCCCTTTATCCACCCCTGCCTAAGGAACATTTCTACTCACATGCTTGACATATTTTCCAGTGGAAATATTATGTCTAAAATGATTTATCTCTGACTTCTTCTTCCTCTACATTTCTACAGGTTATTCTGTGATGTCAGAAATCAAATATGTGAAACAGCTTGTCATAGTTGAAAGGAAAAAAGACTTTCTGGTCAAATAAACCAATCTGAATCCTAGCTATGTAACTTATTATTGGGTGACTTAGGTAGATTTATTTAACATCTTTCTCTTCTTCCTTATCTTTAAAATGGGAATAATGAGACCTACCCTCTAATATTTCAATAAATATAAATTGAAATAGTATAAGTAGAGTATTTTGTATGATGCCCTCATTATTTAAGCATCACTAGAAGGAGAAGAAATAAAGAGAGATTAAATTCTTATTTTTTAATAATTTAACATACTTGTTCTTGAGAAGCATCCAGAGTTTCCCCATAAAGTATGTGAAATATGTAGTCCGAATCTTAAAATATTATTTAACAATGTAATTTGCCTACCAGGAAAAAATAGTTCCTAAATGAAATCATTTGTACAAGTACCCTATTGATCAGCAAGTTGAAACCTAGGTGGTGGGAAGCGTATTGTGTTTGAACTTAGGAATCTGAAACCCAGTCCTAGCTCTGCCACTGGCTGTGTGATCAGCGGGTAAGTCACCTGATTTCTCTGGGCCGGGGCCTTCCCATCTGAAAGTCGTATAGGTTTCTAAAGTTCCTACCAACTCTAACTTTCTATGTTAAATATCCCTTTTCTTTCAAAGTTAACCTTATGCTTTGTGTTGAATTTTGTCCCCCAAAGTCTACATGTTGAAGTCCTAACTCTCATGTCAGAAGGTGGTCTTATTTGGAAATACGGCTTGTGGCAGATATCATGTTAAGATGAGGTCATTCTGGGGTATCATGGTCCCTGATTCACTATGACTGATGTCCTTATAAGGAGGGAATTTGTAGACAGACACACACATGGGGAAAATGCCAGGCGAAGATGAAGGCAGAGATGGGGGTAAGCTTCTACAAGTCAAGGAACATTAAAGATTGTTGGCAAACCACTAGCAGCCAGTGGAGAGGCATGGAACAGACACTTCCTCACTGTCCTCAGAAGAAACCAGATCTGTCAACACCTTGATCCTGACATTTATCTTCCAGAACTTTCAGAGTTTCTGTTAAGCTAACAATTTTATAATACTTTCTTACAGCAGCCCTAAGAAACTGATATACCTTATTTCATAGTTAACTAAAATTGCTGAGCTTTTTTATTATATAAATGTATGTACATATTTATGTATTTGTATGTATGTATAAATAATGTAAAGAACACTACCAGAATATTCATTTGATTGACTTGTTGTTTTAAGTAGACTGCTGGTTGAAACATGAAACAATTAAACATGGAATCCAATTACTGAACATTAGAGTCTCAAATCCAGAATAAATGTTAAGGAAAAGCTTCAGAATTTAACAGCTTTTTAGATCAGGAAGGTCCTAAACATATTTCCTTCTCTTTGAAGTCTAAAAGGACATTGCTATCTCCACATTGCCTCTCTCAGTTTTTAACAACTCCCTAAATGGGTTTACTGAGCTCATGGGAAAAGTCGAAGTTTTCCCCATCAGTGTTATTGATTCACATCACACTGGCTTGTTGCCTCTGTGGAATTTTGTTTTTCTTATAAGACTACTTTTCTCATTTGCTTTGCATTTCTTTTAGTGTTTTCCTTCATGAGGATGTGAACTCTGTTAAATTAAGGTTGGGAACACTTTAATCAAATTTAAGAAAATATATGTTGACCAATGCCTGAAAAACAACCTGGCATGTATCTTTTTATCCTAAAGAAAGACCATGATTGATAATTTAGGCACATCTTTTTATAAAACCTTCCTCTAAAAACCACTAGGACTGCTATTAGTTTAAAAGATCCCAGTTTAAGGCCAGAACATTTTAATGCCCTGTAATTCACTGAAACGTAGTCACGGATGCTTCTGTTTGGAAAATATCTTCTGAATATTTTTTAAAACATTTTTTAGTTTAAATAAATTTACCATAGTAATTAAAAATATCACCTCTAAAGTTAACCCAGACTGGGTATCTTGACTAATAATACCAAACTTGCAATGCTGTTGTGAGGATTAATGGGATAAATACTGTCAGATACTTAACACAGTACTTGCAACATAGTTTCGAGTATCTCAATACAAGTATCTTAAATAGTTTTGAGCTGCTCAATACAAGTTCTCTGTTGTATTCTTTAGTAGTAATAATATCGCCAGCTTTGAGTCTTATCAGCAATGGAAAATTTCAGTTTAGTGGACAGGGTGATCATGATGGCAACCAAACAGTTTCCATTTTTTTTTTAGCCACTTTCTAGAGACACAATCTAATTTGAGCCTCTGAATACAAGGAAGTGAATTTGAGAGCATCCACTAGTATATGATGTGGCAATCTTGCTATCTACAAAAACATAGGATTCTCTTAGGACAAGACCAATATATGACACAGAGATGTTATAGGAAATAAAGATATCAGCCATAATCAGTTCCTTCTAATTGGCTGTCTTATAAAAAGACAAAGTAAAGACTTTGCAACTCTCTACAGTTCTCAGTATTTTACACACTGCCCACATTTAGTTCCTCTGTCAGACCTGCCATTTTATGTGTAATATAATACTGCTTAGGGTTATCAATCTTTAAAAAAGTATACCATTGCTTTATAGCCACTCCTGCTTTGCAATACAAATGACATAATTACTTGCTCTGGCTGGAGGGGGTCCAGTTCCTCAAGTTCATTTTTTAAATGCAAATCTTATTAAGTATTTTATCCTAAAATGGCTAATGCAAAAAGGGCAGTCCTAGACTAAGATGGACAACATGCCTAAAAAATAAATACTAGCAGAATAATGAAACCTGTATTAAATCAGAGTACTGGAAAACCAAATTGATTACTTATTGAAATATGTTAACACGGTGTAATGGGTAACTGCCAAAGTCAGATATGCAATAATATTACATGAATCATTGTCAGATAACCACAAAGGTTTATAAGAGCAATAAGAACTTATAAAACCTTTTCCACCAAAATTTAGATGCTCATATAAAAATATAGGTAGTGATCTGTATATCATATAGTTTAGTTAAAACACCTTTTTTGTTTTTTACAGGTTGTCTTTTTAAAAAAATTCATATAACTGTTTTCAACTGGAATAATGGGGAGTTTTTCTATAAAATCTTTCAAGAAACTTTTAAGAATGCTAAATGGCATTTCCTCTACTCAATTTATTTTAATATTTCAGCTATGGAACAAAGTCTTTTTGAGAATTCCTTTTTATTTTGAAATATGTAATGCATAAAAAGTGTATTTTGTATATCTTTGCATGTGTGTAATATTATATGTGGACAGTTTAAAGGATAGTAAAAATAAATCTCCCTATGCATACCACTGTTTTAGCCTCATGGGACCTGGTTTTTGTCTTTGGAGCTATCTAAGTGAAACAATACCTATTCGGAGATTGCTTTAATCTTGAAGCTATACTGAAAATAAATTGTTTGATTGCTTTAAGATACAAGTTTCTAGAATGTAGCCACCACCTATAGTTAAAAGAAAAATTGTTTCAAAGTCCAATTCAAACAATTTACAATGTAATTTTGAAAACTGAAATGATACTTATACATCTGTTGACTGCTTACAAATTACACAGCATTTCAGTTATTGTTATTTTCCAAGTTGCTTATAATCCTAAAAGAGAAAATTCCTAAACAGTATTTATTACTTTCACAGCATTTAAATAACAGTAAGGAAAAGCTGAAGCAGAAAACCAACTCAAATTCAGATAATTGTACTAACTTTGAGCTATGGATTTGGTCCTTTATGTCTCAGTTTCCGTGTGTGACACACACACACACACACACACACAGAATATATATATTTGAAAACCATCCTAACCACCATGTAGATTCACAAGATATTTGAATATTTTGTCTTCCTGATCAAACAGAGCTCAACAAAGGGGGAAAAGCCCATTCACTCATGCTGGGAAGAAAGTGACTTCATTAGCACATCATAGGGGTGCCCCTTTGAAAGCGTGTTAAATTGTGTTAACAGTTTGGTTGAGAGGTGGGAGTGTGACTGGTTTAACTTGTCTCATTAATACACTAGTGTGACTCTGAGTTAGATTTTGCAAGCCTGTTACAGTATTTTCTCACTCCTCTCCCTAGAATTCCTTACACTTTCTACCTCTCAGCTTCTGACTGTTATCAAGGCTCTGCTCTTGAGTGATTTCTAGCCCTAGGACTCTTCCTTTGTTTCAGTCATCAAGAACTATTAGTGGCTCATTTTCCCAAGGAACAGCCATTTCATTGTATTTTGTTGTTTCAGCAGCCCTTTGTCTTCCTCTTGACGGAGAAATGAACCACCATGCTTTCCAGAGAGGCAGGCACTCAGGGAAGCATGTTGCTTTATGTGATGAGAGATGTAGAAGGAGGCCCAAGTGACTGGACACAGACACCCTAAGGGTTATCCGTGCCACCAATAATTAAGTTCTTAGCAGCTGATTACTTTCTGTTGCTTAGATGCAAAGCAAACAGAAATGTCGTACACAGGATAAAAGCCAAAGAGCTGAGTACGTGTAAACCTCTTTTGGAAGATTTATTACATGTCACAATGTGGCTATAACTTATTCTCATCTGTCCCTCTTGGCACTTACCAACAGTGATGAAAATGGAGAGTCTTTACTCAGGGAGCTCTTGACTGCATTACTATTAAATTATTTGCATATTGGTAGCACAGAGGGATCCTAGGATGGCAGTTTTCCAAGTTTCATTACCCTAACCCTCACCACTCAATAAAAGTTCCCACAATTCCAATGAGGTGGAGAGAAAACTGCAGAGCTATTTGCCTTTTGAGTATTCTCACTGTTAACTAATGAAGAATGAAGGTGAATGGTGCTAAATGGGAGAGTGGAAGAATGGAGGGATAGATGGATGAATGGAAGGACTCAATTGTTTATTAATGGAGCTAATTATATGGTTCTTTTGGGGCAAAATTTGAATAAATGAGTACAATTTTATCATAAAGACACAGGGCCCCCTATTGGCATCACAATATAGTTGATCTTGCTTATTGCCATTCTGTTTTGATGAACAATTACATGGAGCATTTATTATGTCACAAACAAGCAGACAGCCATGGATTTTTCTTCATCCAATTGTACACCCTTCACTAACTATGAAGCATATCCACCCGGACATGTATTACTGTATACTCACCTTAACAACTGATATGGTTTGAGTGTGCATCCTGTCTTAAATGTTGAAGTGTAATGCCCAGTGTTGGAGGCGGAGCCTGGTGAGAAGTGTTTGGGTTATGGGGCAGATCCTTCATGAATGATTTAGCACCATCCGCTTGGTGATGAGTGGGTTTACTTGAGATCAGGTTGTTTAAAAGTGTATGGCACCTCTCTACTCTCTCTCTTGCTCTGCTCTTGCCATGTGATACACTGACCTCCCGTTTACCTTCTGCCATGATTGTAAGTCCCCTGAGACCCTCACGAGAAGCAAATACTGGCAACATGCTTCCTGTACAGCCTGCAGAACTGTGAGCCAATTAAAACTCTTTTCTTTATAGATTGTCTAGCCTCAGGTATTTCTTTATGGCAATGCAAAAGAATGGCCTAATAGAACAACTAAAGTTACATAGAGTTCAACATAAGACTGCATAGCATCATTATTCTTCCTGTTTCACTAGGATTAAAATTACCAACATTTTTATGGACTATTCTTGTCATTGTTAGCTCAACTTTTAAACATCTAACCTTCCCCCTCTCTTCTTATAAATGACATCTCTTAAAGTACATATATGCCTTTCAGACCAACTGGGATAATGTTTCCTACTTCACTCTTTCATGTGGAATCTCCCAGCCTCCTCTTTCATTAATACAGTCATTCATTGCATTTGCAGGATAAGGATAGCTTGAGGTGGAGTAGGAGAGAAATAAAGGTCCTCCAAAATCCTCTACTTCACAAAACCATCCCAATTTAAATAATTGCTATAATTATGTAAATAAGAATAGAATCAGCCAACATGTGTTTGAAATCATCAGTCTGATTATTTTTATTCATCTATAACACAGACTTTAAATTTTAAAAGTGTATTTATGGAGAAATGCCACCTCCATACAAGTCTTCTGAATTTGCTTTCAACCATATATTTTTGCCCCAAATCTCCAATGCTATGAAAATTCTGGAACCATTACTGTTTTTCTTCTACCCTGACATTTTTTGAATTGATATTCTCATGTGCATCAGAGCAGCAAAGTCTT
Organism: Symphalangus syndactylus; assembly: GCF_028878055.3. Taxonomy (NCBI): domain Eukaryota; kingdom Metazoa; phylum Chordata; class Mammalia; order Primates; family Hylobatidae; genus Symphalangus; species Symphalangus syndactylus. The sequence goes on from NC_072427.2 coordinate 139,661,861, forward strand.
AAGCCTGCCCTTGCTTAGCTGATGGCTGAATTAACCCTATCCTCCAGATCTATCATGTTTTATGTTTTAAGCAGTTAGTCACTTCTTAACACTTCTACTCTTTCAAAAATTCTTCGTCATTCAACCATAATTCTTGACTCACCCACAAATCCATACAATCTCTTCCTTGTTAATTATATAAATTATAGGAGAAATTCAGTAAGTATTTGTTAATTTGAAGGACAATAATGTTTAAATAAAATATTTATGTTTCTTCTTTTTTTGTGTGTTTTCTTCACTGTCTTACTCATTGACCTTTCAATATTGCTCTTTTCTCATTTTAAAATTTAAAACGTTTAACATTTTTCTCTCTTTGGCCTTTTTATAAGCTTCATTGGATATCTCGACAACTTGTACAGTGTCTTTCAACTACTACCATACATAGATGACTCCCAATGCCTACTCAGCGTATTCATCAGGACATACCAGATGTCCAGATGCATCTCAAATGCAACGAATTTATTTATTCCGCAATCATTTATTGAGAATTCCAGCTCCAACCCTGATATAGTTACCAGCTTTAAAATTAAGTTCTCACCATAAGCAATTAGAAAATCTGGAAAAATATATAAAGGAACTCTTTGTAGGCTTTAGACAGCAACAGAGGCCTACAGCCCGTGAAAAAGTGGAGGCTCATAGGTGAGCACCATAATCTTTCACCAGGACCTTGAGTATCTGAGCTGCGCAAGTGCCAGCAGAGCCTCCAGGATGCCTGGCTGAAAGCGGCTGCTGAGAAAGTATATAGAATGCTCAATTAAGTCAAATCTATTATGCCAGGCTTCGGACTTTGCTAGGAATCCCTGGTACCCTGACATATGAGATCAGTCAGATGCACCTATTCACCCAAAGATTTGGGTTCTCCAAAGTTTTCTAAATCCTTAGATCCTGCAGAGATAGTGCATCCTTCCTTTTTCACAGCTACCCTTCTTGCATATAGGAAAACACTGCAGAGTCCTCTCTCCCACAAGACAACAGGGTCAACTTCAGGATTTTCCCTCATCTCATCTCCTAAATGTTAGGCCCAAAATTTGGGTTAAATTATATCAAAAGCAACTCAAGGTTATACCAGACCTGAGTGGTGAGAAAAGAGACTATACCCCCAAAAGAGCTTCATTGATTAGCCAGCATATTTGGGAAAGAGCCAGCATATTTGGATAAACAACTGGTTTTAAGAGTTTTGATCAAGGAGGCAGGACAGGAAACTAGATAGAGGAGAGTTTATTGATTTAGAGCCATTCTTTCAGGATATCAGGACATGGGATTTAACACTTGACAAGGACTGCAGGGAAAGGCATAAATTTTCTGCTATGGCATCTCTTAGAAGTCTGGGGAAAGTGATGGTCCATGCTGAGTAAAGTTGCATTACTTGAGTCACTATGGCAGACTGTGGAGAAAGGAATAGAGAGGCTTAGGGAAATAGGCATGCTGGAAAGACTATATGAGGTGAGGCTAGAAGACCCACAGAGGATTATATTGTTCCATGGGAAGGCCTAGAGAAAGTACCACTTAAGAAGGCCATCAGGAGTGTACAAGGGACAGGGACACCAGAATCAACAAGAAGTTCAGTGGTGGCTCTGTTCCCCAAGCCACAATGGCTGATAGGAGGGGCTGTCACAGAGATTTTGTCCGCCACAGAACAACTGGAATCAATAAAGGCTAAGTAGCAGCATTTAACCATCAGGGGCCTGGGAGTCTCAATTAACACAGGACTGGTAAGGTTGGAGTGGTAAGGAAGGAGGCATGACTTTCTGGAAGTTGTGGAGATGCTTAATAGAATACAGCATCTCTAAATACAAATAAATGAACAGCCAAAACATATCTCTTAAATTATATAATCAAAAGAATGCAGGAATGACTCCTCAAGAGGCTGAAGATGGCTACCTTGATTTAAAAAAGTCATGGTCATTTCTCCATTTCCTGGACCTGAGTGAGGTTTCAGACCTACAATCTGTCAAGTGAAAAGATGACTATATCCCAAGAAGAAAAGACTGCAACACTTGGACAAACATATATTGAAATAATTTCCTTAGTCACTCTGCAACTGGACCTCTAACTGTTTGGATAATTATACACTGGGCAAAGAAGAATATCCAGATATTGCTATTGGTCATTTGGACATGGGCACTAATTCGATATTGATATTTGGAGACCCAAAATGTCAAAGTTAGAGTGGAGTCACACAGAGGGGGTATAAAGCAAATGGTGCTCTGGTCAGATTGGATTAAGTGGTCCCACTAGGTCCACAAAACCATACTTTGGTGATTTCCCCAAATCCCAAATGTGTAATTGGTTGTGACATACATGGCAATTAGAGTAACTTTCACATTATTACCTTGGCCTGTGGAGGTAAAAGTTACAATTTTAGGAAAGATCAAGTAGAAAGATCTGAAACTAATACCCATGCCAAGTTACTAAGTTGAAGCTAATATTATACTTCTGAGGATATGAAGAATATTAGTGTCATCCTTAAAGATTTCAGGTTTGGTGTATCCTGCTGTAAGTAGTCCTTGCCCAAACTAGATAGATACTGGGGGAATAACTTCAGGTTACCACAAATTCAAACAAGTACTAGCCGTAATTATAGCTGCCATGTGACTGTAACATCTTTGTGAGAACAGAATAAAATGACCTCAGGTACCTGGCATGGGGGCATTGATATAGCGAATGAATTCTTCACTATCTTAATCAAGAAAGAGGACCAAAATAGTTTGCATTTACTTGGAATGGATAATATACATTTACACTTTTGCCCAAGGGCTATGTTTAACTCTCCTACTTTTTCTTATAAATATAAAGAGATCTGGATTTTACATAGACCATCACGTTGATCAATTGCATTAATGACATCATATCATTCTTAGAATGCAAAGTGAACAAGAGATGGCTAGCATGCTGGAGGATTTGATAAAGCACATAAGACCTGGAGGGTAGAAGATACATTATATCTTCAAAGGCCTATCAACTCAGCAGTGTCTAGTGCCTAACATAAGCGATATGCCAGTACAATCTCACCAAAGCAAAAGGCTAATTGCTACATCTTACATCCCCTGCCACAAAGAAGGAATTACAATCCCTACTAGCCTTTTGGATTCTAGAGACAAAACACATTCCACACCTAAGAACATTGCTCTGGCCCAACATAGTATGTGACTTAGTGAGCTGATCTTGGATGGGGCCTAGAGCAGAAAAGGGCTAGACAGCAAGCCAGGATGCTGTACAAAAAATCCCTGCAGTTTTCTACTCAAAATCAAGCAGACTTTATGACTGTGGAGGTTTCAGCTGTGTTAAGAAAAAGTATAGTATGGATTTTATGACAAGTCTCAGTGGGAAAATCATAATTCAAGCCATGCCATCTACACAAAACAAAACAAAACACGATATGCCCTTAGAAAAACAGCTTCTAATATGCTACTTGGACCCATGGCTTAACCATGAGTCTGTCTGAAACTGTCCATGAGCTCACTTCTGTTAGACCCATCAAGTCATAAAGTCAGGTGGACCCTGCAGCAATCCATGATAAATTGGAATTATGTGCCCTAAGCAGGAACAAAAGGTATAAGTAAATTACATGAGCAGGTTGTCCAGAACCATGTGTCACTCACCACTGTTGTACCAGCACTCCCCCTTCAGCTTATGCCTATGGCCATGTGAAACATTCTATATAACCAGCTGAAGGAGGGAGAAAAAGCCCAAGCTTGGTTTATGGATGGATTGACTTTGTATGTGAGGATAAGCTGAAAATGATGGTGTCTGTATTGAAGTCACATGTAGGAGTTACTTTGAAAGATATTGTTGAGACAAAAAAATCTTCCCAATAAGTGAAGCTTTTTGCGGTGCTTATGTCTATGCACATTTTGGCAAAGGAAAAAGTATTCTGAGTTGAGGATACATAATGAATTCATGGGCAGTGGCAAATGGCTTGGGCAGCTGATCAAGGGATGATGAAAGTGGACTGGAAGATCAGAGACAAAGAGGCCTGGAGTAAAGGCATGTGCGTGGGTATATAAGATTTGGTGTAAGTATAAAGACCTTTATAACTTAATACACACAGAAGCCTCCAGCCATGGAAGATGCACTAAAAAGCCAAGTAGACAAAAAAGAAATATCAGCCAATTGACATGTCAGCCTTTGTCATCATCCACTTCAGTGTTGGTCCAAGCAAACAAGGATTGATCAGAGTGGCAGATATTGAGACTATGAGCTCAACATCATGGAATACTACTCACTAAGGCTAATCTGGCTATTCCTTTCTGACTGATCAATCAGCCAATGACAACACAGATAAAAACTATAGCTCTGTTTCTCATGGAGAATACAACCATTTAGTGGCAAGTTGACAACTTTTGGATCCTCCTATCTTAAAAGGGCAGTGACAGTTTTCTTGTTATGGATTTGAATTCTGCCTGCAGAGCTTCAGTCAGTACCATTATCTGTGGGTTTATAGAGTGTCTAATTCACAGGTATAATGATTAAAATAATCCAAGATGGAAGAATCGAGACCAAGAGAAGAGAAATAAAGTACTCTGGAATGGACAAATATATGGATACATATGAGACTCTTGGCCATTTAGAGCCACAATTGTAACATTTTGGGAGTTATTTTCTTCCATTACAATTAAATGCATGAAATAATAGTAAAATGAACAACAAACAAAATGATGAGAGATATTCAATGGAGTACAACTAGTAGAAACAGTTAGCATTGTTTACGATGTTGTAAAAATACTAATTTAATGTATACTGTAATAAGTTAAGAATTTCAAGAGTAACCACAAAACAATGATACTAAAAGTTATAACCAAAAAAAGAGCTAGTAGAGGAGATAAAATAAGGAACAAAAATATTTTACTAATACAACAGAGCAGGAAAAAAAGATTAAGGAATAATGAGCAGATGGGATGATAAAAAACAAAAAGAGAGATTTTAGACTTAAACCTAACTATGTCATAATTACATTACATGCAAACTGACTAAACATTCCTACTACAGGAAGATTTAGATATATTTTAAAAGGTCAAATTATATGTTATTTTCAAAAAACTTACTTTAAACATAAATATAAGGTAAGCTGAAAATAATTGAAAAAAGGCATTCCAAGTAAATACTTAGCCTAAGAAAGATACTATTGCTAAATTAATATTGGACATAATTGCATCGAAGTTAAGAAGTAGCACAAGAAAGAGACATGTCATAGAGATAAAAAGGTCATAAACAAGAAGATTTATAACCCTAAACTTGTATGGCTCTAATAATATAGTTTCGGAATATATAAAGCAAGAGTTAACAAAATTAATAAAGGCAGGCATATATGCAGTTAAAATTGGACATTTTAACACACTTTTCTCAGTAACTGAGTGTATAAGCAGGTAAAAAATCAGTAAGGATACAAAAGATTAGAAAAATACGACACATCAAATTGATTTAATTGATGTATATAAAACACTATAATATTTTAACCCAATTGTCCCAATAACTGATAAAAACAAGCAGACCAAAAAAAAAAAAATCAATAAGGCAGACCCAGAATAGCCAACACAGCGTTGAAAGAGAAGAACAAAGTCAGAGGACTGACGCTACCCTACTTCAAGACTTATTATAAAGCTATAATAATCAAGACATTGTGGTATTGGTAAAAGAATAGACAAGTAGATCAATGGAACAGAATAAAGAGCCCAGATCCCAGCTGATCTTTAACAAAAGAGCAAAGGCAATGCATAGAGAAAATAAAGTCTTTTTGACACAAAGTTCTTCAACAAACGGACATCTGCATGCAAAAAATAAATAAAGACAAAGATCTTAAATCCATCACAAAAAAGTAACTGAAAATGAGTCACAGATGTAAATGTAAACCACAAAACTGTAAACCTCCTAGAAGATAAAATAGGAGAAAATCTAGATGACCTTGGGTATGGTGATGACATTTTAGATACATTACCAAAGGCACGATTCATGAAAGAAATAATTGATAAGCTATACTTCATTAAAATTTAAAACTTCTGCTCTATGAAAGACAGAGTCAAGAGAATGAAAAGACAAGCCACACTCTGCGAGAAAATATTTGCAAAAGATACATCTAGTAACATACTCTTCTACAAAAGATACAAAGAAAACTTACAGCTCAACAATAAGAAAATGAACAACCCTATTAAAAAATGGGCAAAAGATCTGAACAGACACCTTACCAAGGAAAAAAGAGAGATGGAAAATAAGTATATGAAAAGACACTCCATATTATGTGTTATCTGAGAAATGCAAACTTCAAAAACAATGAAATTCCACCACACACGTATTAGAATGCCCAAAATCCAGAATATTGACAGCACCAAATGCTGCTGGGGATGTGGAGCATTGCTGGTGGAGATGCTAAATGGTACAGCCACTTTGCAAGACAGTTTGGCAGCTTCTAACAAAGCTAAAAACACCCTTACGATATGATCCTGCAATCCCTCTCCCAAAGGAGTTCAAAACATGTCTACACAAAAACTTGCATTTGGATGTTTAAAGCAGGGTTATTCACAACTGGCAGAACTTGGAATCAACCAAAATGTCCTTCAGTAGGTGAACAGATAAATGAACTGTGATGATACACCAAGACAATGGAGTATTATTCAGCACTAAAAAGAAATGAGCTATCAAGTCATGAAAAGACATGGAAGACACTAAAATGCATACCACTAAGTGAAAGAAGCTGATTTGAAAAGGCTACATACTGTGCGATTTCAACTATATGACATCCTGGAAACAACAAAACGATGGAGACAGTAAAAAGTCAATGATTGCTAGCAACGGGAGAGGCAGATATGAATAGGCAGAGCACAGAGGATTTTTTAAATGGCAAAACTATTCTTTACAATACCATAATAGTGGGTAGATATCATAACACATTTATCAAAACCCATAGACTATACACCACCAAGAGTGAATCCCAATGTAAACTGTGGACTTTGGGTGATAAGGAACTGTCATTGTAGATTTATAGATTGTAACAAATGTATCGTTCTGGTGTAGGATGTTGATAGCAGAGGAGGTTATGCCTGCGTGGGAGTAGGGTGTATGAGGGAAATCTCTTTATCTTCCACTCAATTTTGCCATGAATCTAAAACTGGTCTAAAAAATAAAGTAAATTATAAACGAGAAAGAAAGGCAATCTGCACCTGAGAAAATATATATGTGTAGTTTATACAGGTGTCAAAGGAATTGTATCCAAATATATAGATTTCCAACAAATCAGTAGGAAAAAAAATAAAAAGTATGTAAAAGAATTAAAGAGGTGGTTTACAAAAGATAATATCCAAATAGCTAATAATGACTAATTTGTTAACATTATTATTTATTAAAGAAAAGCAAATTCAATCTATAGTGAGATACTATTATATAACCACCAGAATGGCTAAAAATAATGGCAAACAATAGCAATTTTTGGCAATAATGTGGAGAAACTAGAACTCTCATATTTAGCTTTTGAGTATATAAATTGGCACAGCCACTTTTAGTAAATAAAAACCAATTCTACAACTCAACAATCCAATGCTTAGGTATACACTCAAGAAAAAATAATACAAAAGTCCACAAGCAATAATACGTACAAAAATATTGGTAGTAATTTATTCCTAATAATTGAAAACTGAATAGCTTTTGTGCTCATGAAGAAGAGAATGGATAAATAAATTATGGCATATTTGTGCAATGGAGTTCTACACCAGAATGCAAAAGAATGAACTACTGATACATGCAACAGCATATATAAATCTCAAAAACATTATGTTGAGTTAGACAAAAAAGAGTAAATGCTATCTGACTCCATTTATAGAGTCCATATGGAGTTCAGGACCAGCAAAACTAATTCATTCCATGAAAATCAGAATAGAAGTTACCTCTAGTGGCAGGGAGAAGGTATTGGCTAGAAAGGAGCATGAGGAAACCTCTAAGAAGTTGGAATTATTGAGTGGCTGTCACATGGAGTATCCAAACACAAAAATTATTAAACTCTATACCCAAGGTTTATACGCTTTACCGTGTGTGTGTGTGTGTGTGTGTGTACACACATTTCTTAATATAACATGAAAAATACACATGCATACAAGCAATCATTTATTCATCACTTACAATGTGTTCATCATTTTATCTGAACTTCTACTCTATTTAAATTAGGAATTACAAAGATGAATAAATATCCTAACCCCCAGATTGTTGGTGAAGTTGAGAAGACAGCTATTTAACCAGAAAAGTTAGAACATCACACCATAAATGCAGCTCCAGAGTCATTTTAATGTTGCTGTGGAAATATCCAGGATGAGAACAACTACATTTTCTGGGAGCTGATAGAAAAGGCTTTGCTGAAGAACCAATTTTGAGCTTTGATGTTAAAATGAAACAGGAGAGTGCTGGAGAGGGAGTTAAGTGGAGGTGGAGTGGGACTTGATATTCCAGATAGATGAAATAGTATATAAAAAGGTGAGATTCAGAATATATAAGTAAGGTTTCTAATTGCCGATTTAATTAATGAAGCAGGTTATGACCAGATAACAAAGGGCTAAATAATTTAACAGTAATGATTCCTAGGTCCATGTTGGAAAATTGTGGGTATATCTAAATCAACTTGGAGAGTTCTTTAAAACACACAAGTTACTCCAGAAGTTTTCATGCACCTTCTACCCCACCACCTTGAGAAATATTACCATAAGGAGCCACTATAAGTGACAGTATATCAGGCACCACCAGTGTTTGGGGACAGAAAGGAAGATTGACAATCAATGCTCTAGGGCAAGGCTATGGAGAATCAAGAAAGAACAGCTGAAGACCTCATCAAAGGTAAAGGCAGAATTTTCAAGCAATCTTTGAATTAAACATAATTAGAGTCTGATTGGAAGTTCAAGATAAAGCCACTACTCCAAACATAGAAGATACTTTCCTGGTACATTTTTTTCTGGGTTTCCATCTTCTTATCACATTGGAATAGATACTTCCTGAAATACCTATTCTTAATAAAACAATATTGCATTAATTATAAGTGCAATGAGAATCTTTCTAAAAGTGTACATTTTTAATGTTCCCCATGTCATACTTTGTATCCAATAAATGCAACTTTAAAATAGTCCTCTGGTTTTGTGACAGGGATCTATGCAATCATAACAATATAGATAGTTTTCTATCTGGCTTTTTTTTTTACATGTCTTACTTTTCCCATACAATTTATATTACACTAAGAAGTTGGAGATTCTTCACCTTTCATCTATAAAATATTCTGTGTTGTCAGACTCTTTGAGCTGTACATTTGACAGGCTTTCATGTTCCATCTTTCCCATTAAAAATCTGCACCATGAATAAATACTGCCCCCAGTAGTTAGCTAAAATAGTATCCTGCCACCTTTCACCCCCTTTGCTCACAAAGTAATCTAAACCTAGCACATTAAGGGAGAGATCAAAGTGATGTTGCTGTTTTATGTACAGTAGGTGCAGCCAGCTCATTTGTGAGTTACCACTCTCTAGGGCAAAGATAAGACATGCAAACAGTTAGTTGTGGCCTTTCACCCACGAAAATCGAGTTTATAGTGAAATATGTGTGATGCACAAAAGAGATAATAGGAAGAAATGAAGAAATCAACATAAAGAAGGAAACGAAGCCGAAACTAGACAAGATTTAAACATTTTCTAGCTATTAGAATGTTACAGATTTTATAAGGAAGAATTACAACAGAATTTAAATATCCTTCTATGAGCAATCATCAGGAATAGGTCATATAAGCTCTGTCCGACAAACACAGGGCAGATGAGATATAATGTAATCTCTATTCATATGTTAACCCCTAAAATCACTCTGCTAAGCAATGTCTGAAACCCCTTTTCTAAATCTGAATCTGATTCAGCTCCCAAATTATGAGCTTCATCACCATAGAGTCTAGTTGGAACATCAAACATTGTTCTTTGAAGGAAGAAAATAACTCCCCCACTGTCAATGTAATTTTATCCCAGTGGCTGAGGGTTGCATTTTTCATTGTAAAACATATTTTGCTTTTACTTTTGTCCTCCTCTCCTTTTATAGGAAAATCACATTAAGGCCAGACAGGATGTGGGTTGCACATGTCCAGCCACTATAGTGAAATTCCGTAAGAGAAATGACAAGGATGACTAAAGCCGGCAATGTATCTTTCTTGCCATATATCTTTTGAAGATGTCTTCAGATTTGTGCCATATAGTTGATTTTACAAGCTGTGGAGCACTGCACTATATTTAACTTAATATTGTCTTCCAAGATCAGGCAAAAGCTTTTTTAAAAAAAAATTTACTGTCCCACAGAGGTAAGCCCAGACGTGCCTTAAAACTATTCTTAAAACTATGTGGACCCTGTGTGGATAATCTGAGACTTAGAGGAAAGACACCCAGGAATACTTTAAAATACTTGATTCAGAGGGTTTTTTTTTTCTACTTTTTATGTGACTGCCAACAAGTCACCTTATGATAAAATTTGTGGATAAATACACCTGTGGGGCGTTAATTTTCATTTATTCTGTTTCACTTGCTGTCATACCTGCAGTCACTTATTCCTGTTTTCCAAAGAGCCTTTGTGATTTCTTGCCTCAGGGCATGTTTGCAACAGCATGGAAAGATGTCTTCGTTTTCTTTTGAAAATGCATAAACTTTTGGAAGCGACCATGCTAAGCGCCCTGGACAAGGAGAGAAGAGAATGGTGTGTCTTGGTGAATGGCCAGAAGGAAGAGGAAGCTGCTTTTCTCGGACTGAGAAGAAGTCTGAGGTCAGTAGAGTATGAAGAACTTGAAAAGCAACTTGCGCCAGTACCCATGAAGATAAGACTGCAGAATGTTGAGGTTTATTCTGGGAAGAATTCCTGGAAGCCACTGAACCCCGGGCACAGGGGCTCCCTGTTGTGCTAAAGATTCAAGTGCCACTAGACCTGAAAAATCGAGAAGGGCCAAAGCTTCAGCTTGTCAGTCAGGCACCTTTACCATATGCTTCAGTCTCTCCTTTTTGACAATTAACCAATATTCTCAAATAGAGAATCATCATTCCTGACAATCTGGTCTATAAATGTTCTCCAGAGCATACCCTTTTGTTGATTAGAGTCACCCTCCTTTAGTTCATAGCATTTCTTCTCTTTGGGATATGCTTCCTTTCTAACTGTTCTAATCTTACCGATATTCCCAGGACTAATATGAGTTCCTCTTCCTCCAGGAAGTCTTCCCAGGGTACTCCAGGCTTCAGTAATCTCGTCTTTCTCTAATTGGATCATTTCTGCCCTTGCTCTCCATTCCAAGATTAGTGGCAACAGCTTTAATTTTAATGTCTTTATTACTATTTGGCTATATAAATGGCCAGAATTACACAATTTTCTCCAGTTACAGTTTAAGCTCTTTGCAGGCAATGATCATGTCATATCTTTTTTTATATTATTCACAGTGCTTTGAGAAATATTATTGTGGACTGGTTAAGAGCATAGATGCTGACTCCAGATTTCCTGGGATTAAGTCCTGCCTCAGCTGCTAGCTAGCTGCATGACTGTGGACAAGGTAGTTAACTTTTTTATGCCTTTGTTTCTCCTTCTCTACACTATTGGCATCATGATAGCAATTATTTTAATAAGGCTCTTGTGAAAATTAAATGAGCCGGTAACATTTAAAAACTTAAAACAGCAACTCATAAATGTTAGCTTTAACAATAATTGTTATCATTATCTTTTATTTATTCAAATCTTTTCCTGAAATACTTTCTTTTACCGCTTTTTCCTTTGCTGTTTTATTAGGTTTAGTTAGAAAATATCTGTTGAGTTTCTATTGAGTGCCAAGCACTGTTCTCTGCAACAGGGAAAGAGAAAGATGTATGCAATGTATTTCCTTCCCTCAATGAACTTAAGAGTATGAAGAGTACCTTCCTGTAGGAACACCTTGTTTCATCTCTTCGATCAAGATTTTCTGGAAAACCTCTTCTGAATGAGGCACATCATATGTCACAGCTTGCCTAACTAGATAATAAAATGCTTGAGGACAGGGCCTGCCTTGTCTGTTTTATCACGCACAGTACCTACAAGAGTGCTTTTTATATTGCAAACACTGAGTAAATATTTGATAGATTTCTCCTTATTGGTCATCATTTCTTCAGTGCAAATATCAAGAAAAGCAAATAGATTGTTCTATTAGAAATGCCTTTTTCCTGTTGGAAAAGGCTGAGTTCCCAGACTTTGGGAACTCGGAGTTTGTAGTTACACAGATTAGAAGCTCAAATAATTTTAGTGGAGCCAAGAAATCATCAGGTCCATTTTAAGAAGGTGTTATGTATGTGTGTGTGTATTTGCAGCAGGGTGGAAATGACTTCTTTAAAAGATATCATACAGCCTCTATATTTTCAATTTTCCTACATAGATCTTATGACTCAGGGGTTACTGAAAATTCAAGGCTACCCTGAAATATTCCTAGAGTAGTATCTGAAGTGATAATGTCTCTAAGTACAAGACAACATTAGATTCTATATTTTATTATAAGATAATAAACAACACGATCATGTACAACTTTTAATTTTCTACACTTGAGCCTGTGTTGTTTGTTACTTATTAATCTTCTTAGAAGTCTAGGGTTACAAGTCTTTTCACAACTTTTAGAATTATAGCTCTGATTTGATTACACATCTTGCCTTTTTATTACCCTATCTCTAGCACTCAGCATGTAAGAAAAGATCAATAAATATTTGTTGAATGTTGAATGGATGAAAATTTTCTTCTGTGAACACTCAGAATGATGACAAAGAAAAAATTATTTGATAAAAGTGTTTTCAATGTAAATAAATAAAAATTCATAGCAATAATTTGATTGAAATGATATATGTTTCAGCCATGAATGGAAGAAAATCAAGTTTAGATGATAAAATTAGAAGTGCAAATTTGTTTTAGGCATGTTTTCCTGGAACCATGAAAAAGAGAATGCTTAGTAGTAATACTGCAAAAGTGTTGCCTGTAAGCTATAAGTAGAAATCTGGAAAATTGTGAATAATAATTCATTAATGTACCTGGGCTATATCAATATACATTCATTTGTATTTTTTCTTTTCTCTTATTATGCTTCATTTGTACATTTAATTGAGATAAATAAATAAAATCAAAATAAAATTAAGAATAAACAACAAGAATGTGCTGTGAAATGTTTTTATGTTGGCTGTATCCCAGGTCCTAAAAGAATGCCTGGTACGTTGGCATATAGCAGTTGTTCAATAAATATGAAATGAATATTTTTAAAAAATAAACTTCTTGTTTAAAAGATGAATATTCTTATGAGATAAATTTTAAAAAGAATCTCAGATAAATGTAAAATTAGCAATGAAAGAGTTACACAAACCTTCCAGGTTAAGTGAACTAAAAATGTCTCTTCTCCTTCAACTTTCATTGCTTATGTTCTTTCAATTTCATAAGAAAATTGTTTTTAAACTAAACTAATATCAAATGTGATTTTGGCTTATGAGAAAACCACACAACGGAAGCTATCAAAGTAAGGTTAAATTCGCATTCTGTCAAATCGTTTTACTCTAAGAGTTCTTGGAAGTCAAGCATGCTGGTTAATTCCCCAAAGGGAACTGAATGCTCAAAAAACAATTTAGCACTCCCACTTCTCCCTGCTGAAAAATAAAAAGAAAAGAAAAGAAAAGAAAGATAAAAGGTGCAGGTAGAAGGAGAGCAAAGGAGGGGGAGAAGAAAGAAAAAGAAAGTCTGTTCAATTAAGGTGACAATGAATCTTTGAATCATCTAGGGACTTACCAAGTCATAGCATAATTTCCTTAGAGTCTCTCTCAGTATCCAGCATATAAACACTAGTCAAATCTAGTTGAAGCATGTTAAAAATTGAACAGAAACATGCACACACACACACACACACACAATTAAAATAAATGAGAATTACTTGGAACTATAATGAGACATAATAAGTGATCACAAAAACTAGAAATTTACGTTGTTTAATCTGGTGTTTTAAAACTAGAAAGTATTTTATAATGCTTCACAGCTTAACTGTATGACTTTCTAGCACCATTCATGAAATGCATTTCTTTCTCATTTGCATAGTGTTTCACAATTTCTGCATTAAGGATTCGTTCTCAGCGATCATTTCATCCATTCATTATTCATTCATTTATCTGCTCATCCAACATTTATCTTGTTCCTATACAAGAAATATTCTTTCTGATCCAGATGAAATAGAAATAAATACATGTTAACATAGATATGCATAAAGTGCAGGTCCTTAATTAGTCAATGCAATGGGAAATGTAATGGGGACTGGGAAAAGAGATGGACACAGTAGAAGTTAGTTTTGTAGAAGAGAAGCAATTTTCTCCAATACACAAGAAGGGTATTGGTGGCAATATAAATAACAATTATGAATAGGAATATTCTGATAAGATGGAAAACTGACATGGGCTACTGGCTTCCTATCCCAAAATCAACCCTGCAGACATTAGAAAAGAGAGGTAGAAACATACATATAATAAACTGGCATTAAAACTAACTGAATGCCTTGGGGACACTGAGATTGCCTTGGATTGGGATGTGTACGTGTGATGTGTGTGATGGTTAATTTTATGTGTCAACTTGATGAGCCATAGGATGTCCAGATATTTGGTAAAACATTATTCTGAATGTTTCCAGGAGGGTGTATTTGGATGAAATTAATATTTAAGTGTATTGACTGAGTAAAGCAGATTGGCCTCCCTAATGTAGGTGGGCCTCATCTAACCAGTTGAAGGCCTGAATGGAACAAAAAGGCTTATACTCCTCTGAGTAAGAGAAAATTTCTACTGCCTGATTGCCTTTGAATTAGGACATAGGCTTTTTCCTACCTTCAGCCCCAAACTGAAACATGAGCTCTTCCTGCATCTTGAGCTTGCTGGTCTCTGAACTGAAACCACACTGTGATGGTTAATATTGAGTGTCAACTTGATTGGATTGAAGGATGAAAAGTATTATTCCTGGGTGTGTCTGTGAGGGTGATGCCAAAGGAGACTAATATTTGATTCCGTGGACTCAGAAAGGGAGACCCACCCTCAGTCTGGGTGGGCACAATCTAATCAGCTGCCAACACAACCAGAATAGAAAGCAGGTGGAAAAACATAGAAAGATTAAACTGGCTAAGCCTCCCAGCCTACATCTTTCTCCCATGCTGGATGCTTCCTGTCCTGGAATATCAGACCCCAAGTTCTTCAGTTTTGGGACTTGGACTGGCTTCCTTGCTCCTCAGCTTGCAGATGGCCTATTGTGGAACCTCACCTTGTGATCGTGTGAGTTAATACTCCCTAATAAACTCCCCTTTATATACACATCTATCCTATTAATTCTGTCCCCCTAGAGAACCCTGACTAATACACACACTATTGGTTTCCAGGTTCTCAGAGCATTGACTAGGTCTGGAAATACACCATGGACTGTCCTGGATTTCCCACTTGCCAACTCACCCTTCAGCTTTTTGGTCTTGTCAGCCTCCATAATTGTGTGAGTCAACTCCTTGTAATAAATCTTTTTGTCTATTTATCTACACACCCTATTGATTCTTTTCCTCTGGAGAACCCTGACAATATTCTGTGTGTGTGTGTGTGTGTGTATGTGTGTGTGTGTGTGTGTCAGAGAGAGACAGGAGAGATTTGTGAGTTAGGACATAGTTTTAGATGTGACAATAAAAGCAAGCGGGGAAGAATGGAATATTGAATCATTTTTAAGCATTACTTTTGGCTCTCTCCCACCTGTCCTTGAGAGCCTCATTTCTTGATCCATTGCTACTATGAGGGAGAAATCAAGAGGAAAAGAATTCAACCACCTAAGATAGACTAGGCAGATAAAAACTAGATGAGAGTTTATGCAGACAAATTTTCACCCACTGGCCACAAGCACTCACTCATTCTCACCACTCCAAATCCTAATTTATTGTGGATTTTTAAACCTAGGAGCTACTGTACTCTCAGTGGTACTCCTTTCAAAGAGATTGTGGTGGAATCCACTATGTGAGAAGTTGTCTGGCAGAATGACATTGAATTATGATGTAGGTACTCTGGACTGCCTGGGATCCATTGCCATGAGGTACATTTCCTCACCTCTCCTTAAACTTACTGGAAGAATGTGTAAACCCAGTACACAATATCAGTCAGGGATCTGATACGTCTAAGATAATGTGAACTCATAGGCAAAGTAATTAGCCATTCAATGTGAAAGATCACTATTAAAAGCAGATAACAAATGGAATGCATAAACTACATCAAGTAGTAGTATTGAAAAGGACCAGTGAAATATTTAAAATCATCAAAATGAATTTCTCAAATGGATTAAAGAAGAGATTTTATAAATGTTATAGGAATAATACAGAATAAATTTTAGGGAAAAATATGATGCTTGAAATAAATACAGGTATACTTGTTTTATTGCACTTCACTTTATTGAGCTTCACAGATACTGCATTTTTTTTGTTGTTGTTTGTTGTTTTCGCTGTTTTACAACTTGAAGGTTTGCAGAAACTCTGCATCAAAAAAGTCTATCAACATAATTTTCCCAATAGCATGCATTCACTTCCTGTCTCTTTGTTACACTTTTATAATTCTCACAATATTTCAAACTGTTTTATTATTATTATATCCTCTGTGATCTGTGATTAGTAATCTTTGATGTTACTATTGTAATTCTTTTGCGCCACAGTGAACTGTGCCCACATAAGATGGTGTACTGTGGGTTCTGATTGCTCCACCTGCGAGCCGTTTCCCCATATCCCTCCCTCTTCTTAGGCCTTGAAACACAATATTGAAATATTGAATTAATGAACTTACAATGGCCTCTGAGAGTTCAAGTAAAAAAAAAAAAGAATTGCACATCTCGCACTTTAAATCAAAAGCTGGAAATGATTAAGTTCAGTGAAGAAGGCATATGGAAAGCCAAGATAGGCCAAACCTAGGCCTCTTATGCCAAACAGTTGTGAATGCAAATGAAAACTTCTTGAAGGAAATTAAAAGTGCTACTCTAGTCAACACATGAATGATAAGAAAGCCAAACAGCCTAATTGCTGATATGGAAAAAGTTTTAGTGGTCTGAATAGAAGATCAAACCAGCTACAATGTCCCCTGAAGCCAAAGCTTAATCCAGGGCAAGGCCTTAACTCTCTTCAATTTTATGATGGCTGAGAGAGATTTTATTTTAAAAAGCTGCAGAAGAAAAGTTGGAAGCTAGCAGAAGTTACTTCATGAGGTTTAAGGAGAGAGGCCATGTTAATAACATAAAGTGCAAGGTGAGGCAGCCAGTGCTGATGTAGAAGCTTCAGCAAGTTATGTAGAAGATCTGGCTAAGATCATTAATAAAGTTGGCTACTCTAGATAACAAATTTTCAATGTAGATCAAACAGCCTTCTATTGGAAGATGATGCCATCTAGGACTTTCACAGCTAGAGAGGAGAAGCCAGTGCCTGGCTTCAAGGCTTCAAAGGACAGGCTCACTGTCTTGTTAGCAGCTAATGCAGATGGTAACTCAGTTGAAGCTAATGCTCATTTACTATTCTGAAAATCCCAGGGGCCTTAAGAATTACGCTAAATCTACTCTGTCTGTGATCTATAAATGAAACAATGAAGGCTGAATGGTAGCACATCTTTTTATAGCACTGTTTACTGAATATTTTAAGTCCACTGTTAAGACCTACTGCTCAGAAAAAAAAAATTTCTTTCAAAATATTACCACTCATTGAAAATGCACCTGATCACCCAAGAGCTCTGATGGAGATGTATAAGTAGATTAGTGTTTTCATGCCTGCTAACACAATATCCATTCTGCAGCCCATGAATCAAAGATTAATTCTGATTTTCAGTATTATTATTAAAGAAGTACATTTTGTGAGGTTATGGCTGCAATAGTTAGTGATTCCTCTGATGGATCTAGCACAAGTAAATTGAAAACCTTCTAGAAAGGATTCACGTTTCTAAATGCCCTTAAGAACACTGGTGATTCATGGGAGGAGGTCAAAATATCAACATTAACAAAAATTTGGAATAAGTTGCTTCCAAACCTCATGGATGACTTTGAGGAATTCAAAACTTCAATAGAGGAGGCAACTACAGATTTGATAGAATTAGAATTAGCAGTAGAACTTGAAGATGTGACTAAATTGCTGTAACCTCATGATAACATTTTAATAGATGAGAAGTTGCTTCTTATAGATGAGCAAAGAAAGTGATTTCTTGAGGCAGAATCTACTCCTGGTGAAGATGTTGTAAATATTGTTGAAATGACAACAAAGGATTTAGAATATTACATGAACTTTGTTGCTAAAACAGCAAAAGGGTTTGAAAGAATTGACTCCAATTTTAAAGTTCTACTGCAGGTAAAATGCTATCGAATAACAACACATGCCACAGAGAAATCTTTCATAAAAGGAAGAGTCCATTGATGCAGCAAACATCATTGCTACCTTATTTTAAAAATTGCCACAGCCACCCCAACTTTCAACAAACACCACACTCATAAGTCAGAAGCCATCAACATCGAAGTAAAACCATCCACCAGCAAAATGATTATGACTTGCTAAAGTTGCAAATAATCACTAGCATTTTTCAGCAAGAAACGTTTTTAAATTAAGATATGTACAGTTTTTAGACATAAGAATATTGCATACTTAATGGACTGCAGTGTAGTATAAACATAATTTTTATATGCAACAGGAAACCAAAAGGTTGGCTGACTCACTTAATTGAGATACTTGCTCCATCTTATTGGTCAGGAACTAAACCTTTCTTTAGTTAGCATACCTATCTTTGAGGTATGCTTGTAATTAGAAAAAAAAGGGATGACTAGCAGGAATCAAAAGATATGATTGAAGAAATAGCTCAGAAGTCAACAGAAATGGATGAAGGGAGAGAAAATTTAAAACATAACTGAAGATAAATGAAAAAGAAAAGGAGAATGCCAGTTAAGACTATCAAAAGAATGAGAAAATTATAACCACAAGGAAGAATCACCAACAAATAATAAGTGGTTCAAACTGCTCAACATCAGTGATTGTTTTGAAATATTGAAGGAAAACTGCTTTGAAATAACCAAATTATGATTTATGTAAATGTGCAATAAAGATATATACAGAACTAAAAGATTCAGAAGTGCAAAGCACAAAGAAAACCCTTTTGAAATTATCTTTGAAGAAAAACATAAATAAGATAAATAAATTCAGAAGGTGCTGGAATTTAACGATGTTCAAAAAATTTAACAACGTTTATTGTTATCTTAAAAAGCAAAGGTAAGAGAAAAAAGGGCAGGGAAGACTTCAGAAAAACAAAAATGTACATAACAATGTGGAACTACAATTGTAGACAATATTAGCCCAGTTGAGAAGGAACAAAAAACAAAGGTACAAAAAAAGATGGCTACATTTTATCATGTTTAAATGATGGTATAGAAATTGAAAAAATTAGAAATCGAAAAAATTAGAAATCACTAGAAAATAAATATGTGTTATAGGCCAAAAGTTAAGAAATTATTAGGAGCAAATAAGCATAAATAGAAATCTTAAGTAAAAGCAAGTCTCATAAAAATAATGAACAAAATGTATGGCTTTTTAACCATCTGACATACATAAAATCTGAAAAACATTTTAAATAAAATACATTTATACAACAAAACCAATAATACTAAATGACATAATGTACTTGGTGGGACATAGAAAGTTTGAAATATATTTAGCAAAGTAAAATATATATTTAAAACTCTAGGAAAATTGAATTTCATACAGATGCAATATCAGTGAAATTGTTGAAATCTTCCCAAATCCACCATAAACACTAGAATAATAATTAAAAACTCATGAGAACATCCCCAAGAGAAAAAACAATAGAAATGTTCAATACAGCTTGATAAGAAGTCACGAATATAACTGAAGGGGAAGCTTTAGAAATATGTATCTAGAAATGTTATTCTGTCCTACTCATTTTCAGAAAAAAACTAGGAAAATGCACTTTACTTTAAAATAACTAGTAGAAAATACTGTGATCAATTTGCAAATAAAGTTATAAGAAAAAAGATTAGAAGTAGATTAACATCAGTGAAAATAAGCCAAAATATAGGATCCCTCAAAAAAGGCAAAAAAAAAAAATATTTTTAAGTCAGCTAAAAAATATTTTAAAATGTTTGAAAAAAGCTATGAAGGGACATTTATGAAAATAAATCAGAATTTGGAGACAAAGACAATTAGAAAAACTCTGGTTTGAAGAGATTGGGAAATAATTTTTTAAAAAAAGGTTACAAAACTCTAGGAAAAGTTAGAAATAAATGTAAAAGTAATTTAAGAAGTAAAGACTAAACAGAAAGAACACAAAAGAGAATAAAAGCAATGTATAATGCCTCAAGAGAAATATAAGATTAAATCAAAAAGTTTAAAAACCAAAAAGAAGAAATAAATAAAAATATTCAAGAACAAGTGAGTCATAGAAAATAGCTTCAAAGATCCAATGTAAGTATGAAAAAACATTAAAAACAATAAGCTTTTTAAAATGTAAAATTAAAAGAAAAAAGCATAATGCTTAGATGGAAATAATTAAAGCTGAATAGCCAGTATCAAGTCATATTCCTTTAGGTATTATCCTTTAATGGAAAAAAAAAAATGTAGGCCAGGCCCGGTGACTCATGCCTGTAATCCCAGCACTTTGGGAGGCCAGGATGGGTGGATCACTTGAGGCCAGAAATTCGAGACAATCCTGGCCAACATGGTGAAACCCTGTCTCTACTAAAAGTACAAAAATTAGCTGGGCATGGTAGCACACCCTGTAATCCCAGCTACTCAAGTGGCTGAGGCATGTGAATCGCTTGAACCCGGGAGACACAGGTTGTAGTGAGCCAAGATAGTGCCTAGGTGACAAAGCCAGACTCTGTCTCAGACAAAAAATCAGTTTGATTATTATTTAAATGCCTATTGCTTTCTATAATATTGATTTAAACATTGTCAGGTCAGAGACAGGTTTTTTCATCTCTTTCCCTCTGCCCTTCATCCCTTGTTTACATAGATCATTCTTACTCATCACCTGTATCTCAGTCTAAGCACCTCTTCTCACTTGGACAATTTCCTTGAGCCCCCAAAATATGTTAGGCTTCTTAAAATCGTTTTTTGTAACTTTAACTTCTCCCTAATAGAATAATGTAAACAATTGTTTAAAGTCTTTATTGCCAGACTGTAAATTGTCTACTTCATTTCAGCATTCCTTGTAATTGGCACAATGTTTAGCACACAATAGAAATTTCATAAATATTTATTCAATTAATGAATGAATATAATTGTTTTGTTCAGCTTTTTTTTTTTTTTTTTTTTTTTTTTTTTTTGAGACGGAGTCTTGCTCTGTTGCCGAGGATGGAGGGCAGTGGCGCAATCTCAGCTCACTGCAAGCTCAGCCTCCCGGGTTCACGCCATTCTCCTGCCTCAGCCTCCCAAGTAGCTGGGACTACAGGAGCCCACCATCATGCCCGGCTAATTTTTTTTTTTTTTTTTTTTTTGTATTTTTAGTCGAGATGGAGTTTCACTATGTTAGCCAGGATGGTCTCGATCTCCTGACCTTGTGATCCGCCTGCCTCGGCCTCCCAAAGCACTGGGATTACAGGCATGAGCCACCACGCCCGGCCTTGTTCAGCTTTTAACTACAACAGGTTGAAGCCTAATACATTTGATAGGTATAGCATTCTACAAATGCATGTAGTGAAATGGAATGGAATTGAATACTATCAAGAAGTCACACATGAACTTAACATTCACTAAATATTTATTGGATGATTGAGGAAGTGAATGAATGAATGCAATAAAAATTTAAATAATAATCAAACTTATTTGGTTTAAAGAGGAAAAACAACTAGAACAAAAAGAACGCAGAGGGAAGAAGAGTCTAATTTCAAATGGAAGAATCAAAACGAATTGTCCTTTGAGTTTTGCCAGTATGAATACATAGAATTTCTGACTCAGAAAAGTGGAGTGAATGAGCATTCCAATCAAAATGAACAATTGTTACAAAATCATACATGCAAGGAAGTATAGTGTATTCTTAAGAAAGATCTAATATAGCCAAGGTAAGATGAATGGAACCCTACAGTGAGGAGTAAGAAATGAAGATTGTAAAGCAAACACATACTGTCAGTCTCAAAATTTATTATGGTAGCAATGAGACATTTTGTGTCTAAAGTGGGTATAAAGAGATCTGATATCCCTTTAGAAAGCCAAATCTATTAGGAGTGTGGAGGGTTACTGGTCAAGACAATAGAATGAAATCAAGGAGTCCACAAGGAGTCTACTGTATTATAATAATCAAGGCAAGAGATATGAGACCAAACTTATCAGTGACAGAAAACATGGAATGGAAAAAAAAACAAATGAAAATGGTATTTCAATAATAAAACGAGCATGAATTAACTCCCTGGGTTGAGAGAAGAGGTTTGAAAAGGTGCTTACACCTTCACACTTGTGTGAATAGAAAATGGGGTATTGAGAATGGGCTTGGGGAAAATAAGGACTTTGATTCTTTGAGTTTCTGTAAAAGGAAATGCCCAGTGGGGCAGTAGGAATAAGGACGTGAAGAACAGGGGAGCTCTGACATTCTGCTGCATCTTATTGAGCAGCTGCCTTTTCTCTAGACTGTGCATTAGATCTAGTTGTTGTCACCATGGAGGTAGAAGTGTGTCTATTGGTGTGGTGCCCCATAGTTTAAGAATTAATAATAAGTTTCTGCCAGGGCACGGTGGCCCACACTTGTAATCCCAGCAATTTGGGAGGCCCGGAAGGCAGATCACTTTGAGTTCTGGAGTTTGAGACAAGCTTGGCCAACATGGAGAAACCCTATCTCTACTAAAAATACAAAAATTAGTCAGGCATTGGTGGCTCACATCTGTAATCCCAGCTACTTGAGGAGGCTGAGGCATGAGAATAACTTGAGCCCAGGAGGTGGAGGCTGCAGTGAGCCGAGATCATGCCATTGCACTCCAGCCTGGGCAACACAGAGATTCTGTCTCTAAGTAAATAAATGCATAATAAAAAACCCACTAGTTTCCAAAAATATTTATACTTTTGTAGGATATTATGGCTATTTCATTACTTTTGGCTGGATCTATCTACCTTACTCTCCTTAAGTAGATAAAGTACAAAATACATCAAAACTAAACTTAACTCAAAGACTGTAATTGCTGTAAGTAGACGATTATTCATTCTAACCCTGAGTTCCATCTGCCTGAATGAAACTGATTCAGAGTTAGGGCAAGAGGTGTTAAGTTCCCAGAAATACCACTGAAAGATGGTTGTGTAAAACACATTTTTTTCCCTTCCTGTAGATTGATTCTATTATATAGCTCCAAACATGTCTGTTCTGTTTCTTTGTTTGGCATGTACATAGGTGAAGAAGCTGAAGAAAAAGCCTGACTTTTGGGAACATGTGACTCACATTCATACAGACTTCATCTGTATGAACTGGGTTATAAAATAGAGGAGACAAAAATATATCCCATTTCCCAAGTCTGCGGGATGACTCTCATTTTAATGATAGTGGGGAAATGACAAGGTGACAGTTTAAAAGGTGAGGAGTTCAATTTGTGCCAGATTTAGCTTTCTTGGGTGGCAGTGTATGGATAGGCCCACGTCACTCAATCAGAAGCAGATGTGAAACTGGAGTGTCGCTGAGAAATTAAGCTTTGGAATAAAAATTTGGAAACCATCTTCATGCTTATGATGGGAGCCATTCTGCCAGAAAGTGAGTAGGGAGAAGTAACAGCACAGATTTCAATCCTGGGCCTTAGAAGAAGAATAATTAGAGGAAAAGAAAAATTTCAACTCAAATGTTTAAACATGAAAAAGTATCCAGGAGAGAGGAGACTTAGTCAGCAACTTACACATTTAGGAGATTTTAGAACACTCAATTTTGCAGAGAAAGTTGAAATTTTGTAAAGTGGAATTGAAAATATTGTCTGTTTTTCCCAAAGTTCTTTCAGGAAGTCCATGGTCAAGGTGAAGTTGATTCTATGACACCTCTGTTAGACTTAAAGACTGTGATGTGTTTGTGCAAACACACACTATATCCTTCACGAAGAAAGTGCTAAAAACACTTGATGATTAATTAAATTTAATGCAGCATTTATTTAACATCTACAATTGTTCTTGGTCCTGCAGAAGACACAAGGGTGAATAAACCATGATTCTAGCTCTCCACTGGCTCACAGTCTAGTTGCAGAGAGAAAGACACATAGCCATAAAAGAAAGCTAGATAGGTTGTTTTATTGACTATAAATGTACTCTGAATGTGCTGTAAATAAAGGAAATATGTTAGATATATTGGGAGACTCTCAGAACTAATGGGAAGCTGGAGAACCAGGCTGGAGCACTGACACTCACCAAGGCAAGACAGGAGACTACCACGTGGGAATCACAGCAGAAAGGGCCTGGTGAGAATGTACCTGCCAAGTGGGGAATGACAATTTTCTGTGAATTGAGGGAGCATAGGGTTGACTTACCTTAGATCTGGTGCTCTTGGTTAGAGGAGCAAAATGGAGAAGCTGTAATACCAATAACAGAATTCGTGAAAGCATGAGGAAGGAGCATGTATATTGAGGAACAAAATAACAAATCCACAGGAAATTAGCATCATAATGAATATACAAACAAAGCGCTATAAAAGAGCAGATGCTGGGTAAAATAATTCTAGAGGATAAATAATAAGCATGGACAACAAGGATTTTTTTTGTACGTAGGTTAGGGACAACAAAATATCAGAGAATTGTTTTTTGTTTCACTTTAAAATCAAATATTTGCTGTGATCTATCTTCATGCCTAATCTCATACACTGAGAAAATAGAAACACCTAGATAATTATAGGATTGTTTCATGCCAGGTCTGAGTTGACATTAATAGTTGAGGACATGGGCCAAAATGAGGATCAGATTTATGCTCCCACATGAAACAACTAAATAGATGAAAACAGTGGTTTTCAATGTATTTGACATTAGGCAGTTAAAGACAGTGATCCCTAAGATAATGAAAAAAGTAAGATGAACCCTCTGATTGCTCCAGGTTACTGTTTAGAGAGTTTCCAGGCTGTGGCTTAAAGAGCTCAGCTGTCTTCCTTAGTGGAGGAGACAGTCAGGGGAAAAGAAGGCAGCTAGAGTTCACAGGGTAGAGTACTGGAGATCAGAGAGTGACACAGAGAGGAAGCTCCAGAGACCTGCAGAATCTTCCCTGGAATATTGAGCTGAGTACCAATCAGCATGTCCATGTGACAAGACAACCTTAGTATCAAGGAAGAACTACCCAAAATAATTAGAGGAAGCAGTACCTGGAGCTCATATGTAGGAAAGGGGCCTTCTCATAATTTGCAAGGGAAAAGTATTGCCTTAATAATTGGCCTGAGAATAAACTCTGATCTTGTATCCACTAGGAAATCTTAAAAGCGAGACCTAAAAGATTAAAGCAGTTTCTAAGTAACTTAATTAGAATATCAATTGACTATGAGTGCAGAAATCTAAAGGATATAGTACATTGGGATCAGGCACAAGCAATCCAGAGGCAGAAGCACAAGCACATTGCAAGCATGTGACCCAGGCCCCATTGTCAGCTACCAAAATTGCACCTCAACTCACTCCTATGGCATCATGTGTGTTTCCTTTTGACCTGATAATGGAGACAGAAAAGGACAGTCTTGGTCTGTGTGGCCCATGCTGAAAATAGTCCATTTTGTTATGTGTGATACCAGCTGAAAATGGACTTCCACTGACAAGTGCCCCTGAAAGTAGTAAGGGGAACTTCTCCCACTGGCCAGGGATTTGTGCAGTATATCTGATCATCCACACTGTATAAAAAGATAGTTGGTCCAAGATAAATATATATAGATAGATGGAAAGATTCGTATACACACTATAGAGAATAGATGGGCTGGTTGATCAGAAGGCTGAAAGAGAGCACTTGCCCCACAGAAGAAGAACTTAATCACCACTGATATAGAGTTACCCATACAGTTGATGTCAGCCAGTCTCATCCAATGACCACCCCAGTTCTGACAAATGGGTGCAAGAATGAAGTATCTATGATGGTGGAATGAAGACTATGTGTGGGCCCAGCATGAATGCTTACTGCCTGAGGCTGATCTAACCAGCGACACTGCTGCCAAAAATGTCCAACTAGCCACAAAGATCTAGAGTAATGGTGAGAGATCAATGTGGAATCCAGATATGGCAACATCCCTCAGTGAAACCAGAACAGCCACTTTGTGTCAGGCTAATTACATTGGACCCTCATAGTCTGGAAGGGGCAGTTATTCATCTGGACCAAAATGGACATATATTCCAAGTATAGATTTGTCTTACTATCGCCAGGGGTTACAGTCTTTGACCCACCATCATGACATTTTATCTAAAATTGCTCCAGATCAAGAGACCCACTTTACAGAAAGGAAATTATAAAAGTGAGTATATGTCCATGGACCTATCCCATACCACACCATCCAGAAACTACAGGGTGGATAGAGTGATGGAACAGCCTTGTAAAGGCAAAAGTGAGGTAAGAATTAGGAGATTATTCTATACGTGCATAGAGAAATATCCTTCAAAATGCACTGTAGATCCTAAATCTACAGTCATATTTTATTATGTCCTCAGTAAATAAGCTAGAAATAGAAGTGATCCCGTTTGGGGAATTAGTGATTTCCATTATTGCCACTCTGGGCTTTATTGGTTTAGTGGTCTAGTTTCAAGAGGGAGGTGTTTTAACCGGAGAACAAAACAATAATTTTATTAAACTTCAAGCTAAGCCTGTTACTGGGTCACATCAGCCTCCTAATGCTAAGAGATGACCAGGGAAGGAAAGGAGTCACCATACTTTTAGAGGTAATGGACTTTGATCAATAGGGGGAGATACGGCTACTCTTCAGCAATGGGGGCATATGTTTGGTACCTCCCTTCCCCAAATTTATTGATAAATGGATATGTGCAGCAGCCATGGGTATAGTAATCAGGGATTCAGATTCCTCAGGGCTTAAGTCTGGATCGTTTCATCTGGTTAAGTAATCTAAATCAAAAGAGATGGCAGCCAAGGATGGGGAAAATGTGTAGCAGAGGATAGGAGAGAAGAGAGACAATGAGTACCAGTTCCAGTCTTGAGACCAATTGCAGAGATAGTGCTGTGTTGCATCCCACTAACCATTCTGAGGCAACTCTTCCTCAGTAAAAGAGATCAATCCGAATGCTGGAGGAGCTGTTCCCAGAATTTATCATGAAAATAAATGAACTTAAGAAACTGAATGGGTGGACTATAATGGATGCTGAGGCACTCATTCCCTCACCTGCTAAGAAGCCTCAGCTAATGGTTAAAGGTGCTCAGTTGAGTCCTCTGGCAGTTGTTCTCAGCAGAAGAGAGCATTCTCACCCAAGATCACTCCCGCTTCCTATAGATAGCTCCCCATATCCAATCACTGTTAGATGAATAGGAAGAAAGGTCTAGCTCTGAAGGATCATCCCAGTTCCAGAGCTCTCCTTAGAATCTGATGAGCCTTTGCTGTGATTACATCTCAACTCAGCTCTGCCTTCTACCCTTTCTCCTACCTTCACTCCATCAAAGGTGTTGATCCTGAGAGCACTTGCCAATAAACCTCCTGCATGGAAACCTCAACTCAGATTTTGTTTCCCAGGAAACCCAACTTAGGATAGTTTTTTTAATCTATGTTTAAAAACACGTGAAAAAATGGACATATCTAGAAAAGTTCATTCTGAGAATAAGTTTAATTGCTTTCATGACAAGTAATGTGCATTTTTCTTAGATTATGAATGTGTACCAGGTTGCAGAATCAATATGTAATTGGCTTCTTCAATCAAAAGATCTGAATCTTCAGTTGGTGCATTTTGCTTCAGATGGAAGTGGGCATCTTGATGATGTAATCTGTGCTATCAAAATGCTCCTGAGTGTAATTATTTTGAAATATATATTTTTAAGTCACTCATTAAATAGATGACAAAAAATTGTTTTGTATGACTCTTAAAATTCATATATGTAAAGCTAAACTTTAAAGAAAATGAAATTAAGATAGAAATGAAATGTTAACATGAACATTTTCTTCTAAATCACCCTTAATCCTCACACTAGAATCGAACTGCTTTTAGCATTTACATACTTTGGTTTTTCACCAAAATCCCTCCAGACAGCCTTCATCGGCTGCCAATATGTCTCCATCACAGGTTCAAATAGTCTGTTCACTCTGATTAGACTCTTGGAGCTAATTTAAAGTATGGCCTTTGTTATGTCTATGGCAGCCTAATCAGCTGGGCAGATTCTCTGACACCCTGGCATCCAATCCATCTCCATATCACTGAAGCAGAAAGGCAAAGATTATGGCCATCAAAGTATATCTTCATGCTGAGATATATAACCCTCCAAGCTATTCTTAGTTAAAATTGTCATATTTTAAAATCACTGGAAAGATATTCAGATGTTTGATAGAAATTCCAGGAATCCCAAGTATCTCAATTGTTTTGCCTTGACTTGGTCTCCTTTGACTAACTAGAGAGTAACCTCTTTGAAGAAATATATCATATTATTCTCCATATTTCCTACAGTATCTTACAGATAGCATGGTGTTACTCGTACTTATGGGGTAATTTATTGAGAAAGTTCATTGTTGAGGTTTTTTCCTTTATTATGAAGGAATCTCTCTAGGAAATAATAAAGGCACACATCTCTCTTCCCCCAGGAAGGACAGACCAGGGTTTCTAAAGTTCCAGTATTTGCCTTTTCACCACTCCCACCCCTGGTGAAGAAACAACACTTTCCTTAGAGCCAGACAAGAGAATATGCCAGACAAAGTGTGAACCTTGAAGATAATGCGCACAGGAGCTTGTATTTTAAGAAGAGGTAAGCTGAGGTATCTGAGAAAAGGCAAGAACAGAGCATTTGGAAGAGGGAATGGCTCAAACTTAAAATTCATGGTTAGGTCCCTAACACTGGGAAAGAAGATTGTCAGATTTGGGTTTCTAAGACTGGTGATGACCTGACCACGATCAAATGAGTGGTAGAATCTTGAATAGAAATGGCTCCAATTTAGGTAGTGCTGAAGAGCCATGGTGAAGCCTAATTTTTGGAATAGAGCTACCATCTCTGAATAGGCCACATGAGCCTGGACATCAATAATGATCTTCTTCCAATTTAGGACTCGCAAACACTAAACATATAAGCTCTGAGGGGTGGGTATAAGTTCTCCAAATTGATCAGTGAATTTTTTACCGATCCTTGAGATGGATCAAATTCAGTTTAACAACATAAAGATGTCACTAGTGTTTCTTGAGCACTCACTATGGACTGGACTGTGTTAAGTTCTTTATATGTATTATTTTATTTATTCCCAAGTGTAAGAGTTAGGCATTATTATTAGTATCCCTCTTGAGACAACCAAGGCACACAAAGGTTAAATAATTTGTCTACATATATCTAGTTGGTGGCAAAGGTGGGATTTAAACATAGGCTATCTGCTTCCAGAGCCCAGGATTTTACCTTCTTATTTCTCAATGAATGTAGAGTCTCTCAGAAAACTAAGAGTATTAGAGTTTGCTTCTGGGTACAACAGAAGTGAGTGAGGGAACTGAATTTGTTTCCTGACACCACTTGTTGAAAAGTGAATTTTTTATCAGAGAATAATGAGCATTATAAACCCAAATCTTCTGCTGATATATGTGATAATTAAACAAAAACCAAAATGTTAGCCTTTCCCAACTTCCATCTTCCCTGCTTTACCTTCAGATGTTTTTTCACTCATTCAAATTTTTCTCTAATCCCTGGAGGTGGCAGGATATGCTGCAAAGAACATGAACCTTGGAATTAGATCAGCCTGTCTCCATTTCTGGCTCTGTCATTTACAATGTGTGTCCTTGGGCATAGCATTTTAAAATTTGAATTTTGTTTTCAGTAAAATGAAGACAATAATTGCCACTCTATAAGGTTGCTTTGATGATTAAATGACATGACACACATAAAACTTGGGGCCCATGGATGATACTCAGTAATTGTGAGTTTCCTTTGCCCTTCTTTGACTCCTTTATTTTCCTCATGAAGAGATGTATGTGCGGTCAGCCACCAGGTCTTAAAAGTCCTTCCCTACAGCAAGGAGCATAGAAGAGCTGCTCAAGCTGGAAATTGAAGATTTCCTAGTCCCCATATGTAGAAGTGATTTAATTAAGTAATTAAGAAAGGACCTCAATTACATTTAAATACTTGCCTTGATACTTTAAATACTTGCTTTACTGCTTTTGTATTTTAAAGCCAATACCTTTGATGTTTTAGTAGTTGTGTTTGGGGATGTTTCTTGGGTTTAGAATTTCACCCATATTGTAGAAACTTTAGGGCCCATTACCTCAGATTCTGCAAGTTTGTTTTTCACAGCTCCAAATATCTAGGCCCTTATTAACCTACCATAAGTTAGAGGTATAGATTTGCTTACTTTACTGTTGACTTATTGGTTAGACTATCAAACTTCAGAAGCAATATTGCTTCTAGAAAGAGTACTAAATCAGGAGTCATAACACTTGGAGTCTTTCATTGATCTGCTACTCTCCATGGGCAGGGCACTGGTCAAATAGCTCTCTCAGCTCCAGGAGGAGTGTACCAGTTTTCATTCATTTCTATACTATACAGTTGATAAGTTGATATGGTCTGGCTCTCTGTCCCCACCCAAATCTCATTTTGAATTGTAATCCAAATTACAATCCAAGTCCAAATTGTACTCCATGTGTTGGGGAGGGACTTCATGGGAGGTGATTAGATCGTGGAGGCAGTTCCCCCATGCTGCTCTCATGATAGTGAGTGAGTTCTCACGAGATCTGAAGGTTTTATATCTGGCATTTTCCCTGCTTGCCTTTCCCTCTCCTGCCACCATGTGAAGAAGGATGTGTTTGCCTCCCCTCCTGCTATGATTGTAAGTTTCCTGAGGCCCTCCCAGCCATGTGGAACTGTGAGTCAATTAAACCTCTTTCCCTATGAGTTACCCACTCTCAGGTATTTTTTCATACCAGCATGGGAACGAACTAACACAACAGTAGAGTACCTAGAACAAAGTAAAGACTACAAAAAGGTTTGTTGAATAAATAATTTATCCATCATCTAGATAATTAATCCATATAGGAATTGTAGGCTAAATAACTTGGCCCATTTTTAACTTACTACTTTGTGATACTTCCAATGCATGCTTTTGATCCACACTTTTGATCTGGATATACTGCAGTTGGCAAGAGGAATGCAAAATCTGCAGATTCCTAATTGAGTTTTCAACAACGAACTTTCAAGAAATTCAAACCAAATTGCTCCAATCTTTGAGAATTCTTTCTCAATGCTTCTCTCCAGTCTACAATAACTTTTTTTACATCTACACCCTCAGCCATTTTGCTTATTTTCCCTGTATTATGGATTACATGTTTGTGTTCCCCCAAAATGTGTATATTAAAACCCCATTCTCCAATGAGATGGTATTTGGAGATGGGGCCTTTGGGAAGCAGTTAGATAAAGATGGAGCCCTCATGATGGGGTTGGTGCTCCTTTAAGAAGGGGCAGGAGAGAGCTTACTTCCTCCCCCTGCCCCCTCACCCTGCCATGTGAGAAATCCAGAAAAGCAGCCCTCACCAGAATGACCATGCTGGAGTCTTCCTCTCCAGAGCTCCGAGAAACAAGTTTCTATTGTTTAAGCCACTCCAGGTTATGGTATCTAGATATAACAGCTTAAAATGACTTGCACTACAATCCTCAACGTTAGCACTACAATATTTAGTTACACATTTTTGTATTTTTTGAAGGCTGAATCTGACCCTTACTCATTTCCAACTTTGCAAACATCTTCATTCACATCATTAAAACAACAAGCTTGTAACAGAACATTTATAAATAGTTTTAAGCAGAAACATACAAGTTCTTAAAGTAGAGGTATAAATTGACTTCATAACCAATTAAATCTGCATCTACAAAGTTCTTTCTTTTCCTCATGGTCTCATTTTATATCTTATTTTCACATTGAATATTTAAAGAATCAAATGAAAATGTTAGGCCCAGGTGACCCTATGTTATCCAGTAAAGGCAACTATTTGATTATATACAAATGCACATGAAAAGGACTACTAAATGTATATTACTCTTTTTGCAAAATCTCTGCATATGAAATGAAATGAAAGGTTATTTCTTGATTATGGCTGCAAATATTTATAAAATAAAATTTATAGAATTTTATCTGTAATTTTTCTACTACTGATGTTTGAAGATAAATAAGCAAGCCATTTCTGCCATTGAGAATGAGAGTTTCCCCTCATTTGTGTAGCTAGGTATACAGTAGATCTTTGAACAACATGGGCAGTAGGAAGCACCCCTCCACATACACACAGTTGGAAATTCACATATAACTTTTGAGTCCGCAAAAACTTAACTACTAATAGCCTACTGTTGATCAGAACCGTTACCAATAACATAAACAGTCAATTAACACATATTTTTTGCGTTATACACATTATGTACTGTATTCTTATGATGAATTAAGCTAGAGAAAAGAAAATGTTATTAAGAAATTCATAAAGAAGAGAAAATATATTCCTATCTATTAAGTGGAAGTGGATCACTTCAAAGGTCTTGATCCTGGTTGTTTCCACGTTGAGTAGGCTGGAAGAGGAGGAAGTAGAGGAGTTGGTCTGACTCTCTCAGGGGTGGCAGAGGCAAAATAAAATTCATGCATAAGTGGACCCACACGTTTCAAACTCCTGTTGTTCAAGAGTCAACTGTATTTTATTCGTGGCCAAGGAAATTAGATGAGTAAATAAGAGGAGGTTCTCAGATCTGTGTAATTCACAATGTACCCCTCCTCCCTATGGAAATTAAGGCATTGTGAAATAAACAATGTAAACTGCAAATGTTACTGAGCAAAGTTCTTGTATTTGTATTCAAAATAGAAAAATGTCAAGAAATCTAGGAAGAGTAGTATAAGATATCTAATCTGACCATTATATAATTCCAGAAAATGTACATATCTACTATGAAATGCAAATGTGGCTTTTAATGTTCCAGTCCCTTACATACGTGTTTTGACCTACCGTACATGCTAAAGCATATAGTAATTATCAGAAAACAAAATTTTTTGAGGCGGAGTTTTGCTCTTGTTGGCCAACCTGGAGTGCAATGGTGTGATCTTGGCTCACTGCAACCTCCGCCTCCTGGGTTCAAGTGATTCTCCTGTCTCAGCCTCCTGAGTAGCTGCGGTTACAGGCACGTGCCATCGCACCTGGCTAATTTTTTATATTTTTAGTAGAAATGGCATTTCACCATGTTAGCCAGGCTGGTCTCAAACTCCTGACCTCAAGTGATCTGCCCGCCTCACCCTCCCAAAGTGCTTGGATTACAGGCATGAGCCACTGCACCCTGCTGAAAATATTTTTAAAATAACCACCTTGGCCGCGCACGGTGGCTCACGCCTGTAATCCCAGCACTTTAGGAGGCCGAGGTGGGCAGACCACAAGGTCAGGAGATCGACACCATCCTGGCTAACACGATGAAACCCCATCTCTACTAAAAATTCAAAATCTTAGCCGAGCGTGGTGGAGGGTGCCTGTAGTCCCAGCTACTCGGGAGGCTGAGGCAGGAGAATGGCGTGAACCCGGCAGGCAGTGAGCTGAAATCACTCCACTGCACTCCAGCCTGGGTGACAGAGCGAGATTCCATCTCAAAAACACACAAACAAACAACAACAACAACAACAAAAACACCTTGAGGCCTAAAAAAAAAAAAAAGAAATCAGGTAATACAGAGGAAAACATAAATCTTTCAAGTCTGGTCAGTAGTTTGAACTTAATAAATGGTTTACCAATTAATTGTGAGTCCTCAACCTGTGGAGTCCACATTTTTAGGCTAGAAAATCATAAATCGGTATACATAAAACTAAAAAAGCTAGTAGCTAGAAAAATTGATATTCCACAGGAATAAAGAGAGCATGAAAGCTTAGGGGCCTAAGTACCTTTTTGAGCACCCATATTACCTCTCTTGGTAACAGAGGAAATACCTTATTATTATTATTATTATTATTTTGTATGAAACCAGATGGTCCCAACTCTTAGCAGGCAAATATCATAATAGTTGTTGATCCTACAGTTTCTACTAAACTTACATTTATTCTGAATTTTTTAAATTTTGCAGGAAGTAAGCCTTAATATTATGTTTGTAAGAAGAAAATAAAATACATTCACATATTCATATTAATATATGTATACTTTCATTCATTGATTTGGCAATGGCTAAGAGTCTTCAATGTGTCAGAAATTATATGCTGGAGATGCCAAGATTAAATAACACTATTAATTGCATAGTCTAGAAGTGGAAACAAATGTAAACAAATATTGGCAGCATACTATGACAAATGCTAGAATACAAACTATAGTGGTTTATCCCAAAAAGAAGGGATAACCGACACTTCCTTGAGAATGTATGGAAAAAAATAAGGCTAAATGAGAAAACTGAGATCTATCTATAAGGATAAGTGAGAGTTTACTCACTGGACCTGGGGAGGGGATAAAAGGGAATCAGGTATGATGGGTATTTCACCATCATCCTTTCCAATCCAGATATGGATGCTGGGAGAATTCTCTTTCAACTCCATACCACCACTTACATGCTGTTCTCAGCGGTCATAAAATGCCTGTACCATTAAAAATTGAGTGTCCTGTTCACAATGGGGCTGCTTGGATGAGAGTTAGCAAAATCTTGCGCTATGAACAGATGTCTTTTTTGCTGCAGAATTCATGGACATGCATGCAGTTGTGTCTGCAAGACTCTCCCTTGACAGCCACCTGAGCAGTGGCTAGCATGGCTTCTCAACACAAGTGATATGTGGTGGTTGCCCAAATGGCAACACAGCATCCGTAGATACCAGTTTAGCTCCTGCACAGCCATATAGGGCTCGAGAAAGTCAGTGATAGTGGTTCTCTTGATGCTAATTTGCTGGTCTCTCTTCTCGTTCCTTTCTTTTAAAGCGATGTTCATTGAGTAGCCACAAAACTCACCCCTAAATTAACCACCTTCACTATCACCATCCAGGGCAGGTGGACTGAGATGTTCCCTACTCTCTTTCTGGCTTATTATTATGACATATTATCTATATTCTGCTTCATTCTGAGTCCTTCTTGAATCAAGAGCCTTTTCTTCTCCCCATTAAAGGTTGACTTTTCCAAATAAAAATATTATTTTCAAAATTACTGTTTTTGAGGAGGGCTCTGTATTAGTCTGTTCTCACCCTGCTAATAAAGACATACTTGAGACTGGGTAATCTATAAAGAAAAAGAAGTTTAATGGACTCACAGTTCCACATGGCTGGGGAGGCCTCACAATCATGGCAGAAGGTGAAGGAAGAGCAAAGGCACATCTCACATGGTGGCAGGCAAGAGCGCATGTGCAGGGGAACTGCCCTTTATAAAACCATCAGATCTCATGAGATTTATTCACTATCATGAAAACAGCATGGAAAAAACTCATCCCCATGATTCAATTACCTCCCACTGGGTCCCTCCTATGACATGTGGGTCCTATGGGAGCCACAATTCAAGGTGAGATTTGGGGGTGACTTAGCCAAACCATATCAAGCTCCAAAAGCCTATTTTGGATGTCAAAGTTGAAATATTAGTTGATTCTTTCTCTAAATGCTTGTTATGCACAATCCCAATTCTCCTCAAGCAATGAATGCCTCTAACCAATTTCCAACTGGGCAGATATTAGGAAAAAAATTAATATTTCAAAATAATATCTCACTACAAAGGGAAACTAGGAGATCTGATTGGAGCCCTTACACTATCTGCCATGTTTGGAAAGTTTAAAACAACCCTCTCAGGTAGGTATTATCATCCCCCTCCAGATGTAAGTATGATTCGGGTTGTACTCATGGTCACATTTAGTGGTTTGGATTCAAATCTAAGTCTTCTGACTTCGAGCGTGACCTTAAGTTTGATCTATAAAAGGAAACTAGCCAGAAATAATATAGCCTCAATTTCCACGCTGCAAGTGTAAGGCTTCTTAATTTAAAAATTCATATCTATCACAGGTAGTAATAATAATGACTAATATTTTTTAATAGTTTACTATTTATCTGGCACTAGTTTATACACTTTATATGGGCTAACTCTTGTTATCCGTACAACAACCTTATGAGGTTGGTATTATTATTAATTTCATTTGACACCCAAGTCACCTCGGGTGTAGAGAACTTATCTAACTCTGTAACGACTATAGAACTGATAAGTGTTTGAGCCTGAATATGAAGGCAGACATGATTCTCAAGTCTATGTTCTTAGTGATTATTCTACACTACTTTTACATCTAAAAAGAATACAATTCTAATATACATCATCATAGAAAATACGTTATCATAGAGAATACATCATGAGAGAAGCCATTTTTCCTTCCTAGTTTTAGCCACTGTCAAGAGCATTAGAAAACAACTTCATTATGACACTGTTCATACCAGGATTTACAGGAACCGAAGCCCCACCATTTGTACAGCCCTTTATCATGTCACATTACCTCTTCTTAGAATGAATTATCTATGCTGTCATCCAAAATCATTGTATATTATTAAAGAAAACTAACATGTTTGAAGAATGTGAGATCTTTGACCTAATAGGCCAATAATCTGTTATATTTAACACAAAAATATCATAGGCAATATTTTCTATATACTTTTACTCTTCCTGTGGCTATCTCACAAGTGTATCATATGGTAACTCTCTATAGAGGATTTCACCATATAACGTACAAGATATAACCAACATTGCATTCTTTTACTTACTTAGTAAATATGTTCATATTTACTACCTTCAATGACCCAAGTACCAGAGTTGCAGTAGATGTTAAGGACTAGCTGTAATGGTGAGCCCAACAGATGTGGTTCTGCCCTCATGCAGCTTAGAGCCTACATGAAGACAGGCAAAGAAAACAGACACATATACAATTAAAGCTGTGAAAAGTGCCCAGAAAAGAAAGCAAGTAATAACTTGACGGTCTATGACAAAAGAACTTGATGAGAAAAAGAGGTGTGAGAAAGTCCCTAAGGAAGTAACAGTTGAACAGAGGAAGAGCTAAGTGGGAGTGGAGCAGGAAGCATAGCATTGCAGGCAGAGGGAAAGGTACATTCAAAGGTTCCATGTCAGAAAAAAGCATGGAATATGAGGTGCACAAAACATTGAACAGGCCGGGCGCAGTGGCTCACGCTTGTAATCCCAGCACTTTGGGAGGCCGAGGCAGGCGGATCACGAGGTCAGGAGATCAAGACCACAGTGAAACCCCGTCTCTACTAAAAATACAAAAAAATTAGCCGGGCGTGGTGGCGGGCGCCTATAATCCCACCTACTCAGGAGGCTGAGGCAGGAGAATGGCGTGAACCCGGGAGGCAGAGCTTGCAGTGAGTCGAGATTGCGCCACTGCACTCCAGCCTGGGCGACAGAGCGAGACTCCATCTCAAAAAAAAAAAAAAAAAAAAAATTGAACACATTGAACATAGGCTAGCCTGGCAGGGTACAAAAGCAAGAGAAATAGTGATTCTGGAACATCTTGGGAAAAAATGGAGTCAAAGTAAATAGTTATATATAGTCGTTATTCTTGTGAATAATGAGAAGCTGGTGAAGGGTTTGGGGTATGGGGAGATGACATAATCAAATATATATGTAATCAAACATATATGAGTATATTTGAATATCTGATTATATATTTATATATTATATTATCTATTTTATATTATCTATATTACATTATATATTTGATTATATATGTTTATATATGTATTACATATACATATATTAATGTTTATATATGTATTACATATACATATATTAATGTTTATATATGTATTACATATACATATATTAATGCTTATATATGTATTACATATACATATATTAATGTTTATATATGTATTACATATACATATATTAATATTTATATGTAATATATAAACATTAATATGTATGTATAAAATATATATTATGTACATATAATAGTATATAAACATATATAATCACATATATACACACATATGTAATATATGTAAATATATATGCTTTTACAAATCTGACTAGAGTCTGTAGAACTGGGTGTATCATATTTGCAGATTTAGAAAACACAGACAGGGGCTATTGCAGCAATTCGGGTGAGAACTGGTGGGAACTTGAACTGGAGAGATGGAAGAAGAAACAGGAAGAGTTAAGTGTATTTCAGAGACGCTTAGGAGGTGTATAAGCAGGAATGCTAGTAAAACGGTAGGTTCAACCCTTCCATTAAAATAATTAAAATGATAGATTTTAAATATGGTAAATCATCTTAAAATGTCAAAGAGCAGACAAGATAGGCTAATCTCCAAGTTAAGGAGAAATGACGGTAAGCATAGCACTATAACCACTTTGACCCTGGTGACATTTGCTGAACCTGACAAACTTAAACTTCATTACTCAGACCCTTGCAGATTATGAACGGCGAAGAGAAACTCAGAGTTAAATCTGTGCTACACTACCCCACTCACTTCCCAGGATACAAGAAAATTTACGTTGGCGCTGAGAACTCACGAGGGAGGTGGGATTTATCTCTGAGATAACATAAAACAAGTATTTTTTCTCTTTCAAATTTGTTAATATATGTTATCTGAGTGGCTCAATATACCTCAAGCTATTAATTTAACTTAGATGAGGTTAAATGGGTGCCAGATTGCCTATAACCTGAGGCACCTGGTGCAAGCAAAGGGTGATAAACTCTGGGGAGGACCACTTGTTGGAAAACAATTTTCTGTGAATATTTTTATATTTCTGTGTGGTACAGGCTTTCTGGGCAAAAAGCACTGGCAAAATAGTTAAAGGCTGTTTTAACACCAGAGCTGCCATGGAAGCAACAAGATATTGTTCTGCAAAGGCTTAGAAATTTGTCTCCCTAGAAGCCATTTGCTTACATTTCTATATTCTAGGGAGAAAAAAGCTAAGATCTTCTTCTTCCCTCTCTTCCCCAGAGAAGATTCGTTTACTTCAGAGTAAAACTTTCTCTCTCCCACCCTATATAAGCTCCAAGTCTCATAATTTCAGCCATCCTCTCCTATGGTACAATCCTACTGCATGCGCAGGTGAACGTCTAGCCCTTATTACATCACCCTATTGAGAATTAGGTTGCAGGTACAAAGATACTTTGTGGGTAATAAAGCCTCTGTTTTCTGATCCAGAGATTTCTTTCAGAATATATATAGGTGTGTGTATGCATATACATACATATACACACACGCAAACACACACACATACACATGTCACACATCACCTTAACTCTAGACCTCAAATAACTCCCACAAATAAATTTCCAGAAAAATAAGTAGTTCACATATTTCTTTGTGAACTGTTCAAGGAAACTAAGTATCATAAACAAAAATCAGAAAGAAAAATTGTATCCACAAAGACCTCAGATGTTTAAATTACAAACACAGGCTATGCAATACTGATGCCCAACAGATTTAACATATAATGGTTTAAAAAATAAGAGACAAAATTAAAATTTTGTTCAGAAAATAGAAACATGGAGTAATGACAAAATAGATTTGCAGAAAGAAAAAGTATCTTCTAAAAATGAGAAGCACAATAAGCAAAATTGAAAGCTAAATATATGGATTTTACAGTAGGTTGGACTCAACTAAAAAGAGAATTTGTGAATTGCAGATAGTCCAAAAGAAATAGTCCAGAATGCAGCACAGATTTTTGAAAAGTTAGAAAATTTGGAATAGAGATGAGAAAATACAGAAAAGAGAGGGAGGTGATTTAACAAATATTAAATCAGAGATCTAGAAGTGGTAAAAAGAGAGAATTTTTAAATCCCAATATTTAATAATAGCTAAAAGTTTTCCAGAAGTGACGAGAACACAAATACAAAAATCTCAACAAATGTAAAATAGGATAAAAATTTCCAGTGAAACTGCAAAATATAAAATTAAAAGAGAAGCTGGTAAAAATAACAGCCAGACGCAAAGATTAATTTTAAAGGAGGTACAGTTGGTCTGATAGCTTTCATCCTAACAGCATTAATGGAAGTGAGAAGATAATAGAATAGTAGTTGGAATGTGCTGAGAGAAAACCACTATCACATTATACTTCTATATTCATTAAAATACCTTTCAGAGAGAATGCAATAAAGACAGCTTCAAAAAATTTATTTTAGGATCAGGGGTACACATGCAGATTTGTTACATAAGTAAACTCCTGTCATGGGAATTTGTCGTACAGATTATTTGGTCACCCAGGTACTAAGTCTAATACCCAAAAGTTATTATTTTTTTTTGCTTCTCTCCCTCCTCCCACCCTCCAACCTCAAGTAGGCCCCAGTATTTGCTGTTCTCTTCTTTACGTCCATATGTCCATGCATCCTCATCATTTAGCTCCCATCTATAACTGAGAACATGTATTTGGGTTTCTGTTCCTGTATTACTTTGCTAAGGATAATGGCCTCCAGCTCCATCCACGTTCCTGTCTCTTTTTTTTTTTTTTTTTTTTTTGAGACAGAGTCTTGCTCTGTTGCCAGGCTGGAACACAGTGGTGTGATCTCGACTCACTGCAACCTCCACCTCCCGAGTTAAAGCAATTCTCCTGTCTCAGCCTCCCGAATAGCTGGGACTACAGGCAAACACCACCACACCCAGCTAATTTTTGTATTTTTAGTAGAGACAGGGTTTCACCACGTTGGCCAGGATGGTCTCGATCTCTTGACCTTGTGATCTGCCCGCCTCAGCCTCCCAAAGTGCTGGGATTACAGGTATGAGCCACTGCAATTGGCCAATCTTGTTCTTTTTTATGGCTGCATAGTATTCCATGGTGTATGTGTACCACATTTTTTTTAATCTAGTCCACAAATGATGGGCACTTAGGCAGATTCCATGTCTTTGCTCTTGTGAATAGCACTGCAGTGAACATATGCATGCATGTGCCTTTATGATGCAACAATTTGTATTCCTCTGAGTATATACCCAATAATGGGATTGCTGGGTCAAATGGTAGTTCTGCTTTTAGTTCTTTGAGGAAGTGCCTCACTGCTTTCCACAATGGTTGAACTTTTTTACACTCCCACCAACAGTGTATTAAGTATTCCTTTTTCTCCACAACCTTGCCGGCATCTGTTATTTTTTGGCTTTTTAATAATAGCCATCCTGACTGGTGTGAGATGGTACCTCATTGTGGTTTTGATTTGCATTTCTCTAGTGATCAGTGATATTGAGCTTTTCTTCATATGCTTGTTGGCCCCATGTATGCCTTCTTTTGAAAAGTGTCTGTTTATGTCATTTGCCCACTTTGTAATGAGGTTGGTTTTTTCTTGTAAATTTGTTTGAGTTCCTTAGAGATGCTGGATATTAGACCTTTTCAGATGCATAGTTCGCAAATATTTTCTCCTATTCTGTAGGTTGTCTCCTCTCTTCACTTTGTTGATAGTTTCTTTCGCTGTGCAGAAGCTCATAAGTTTAATTAGATACAACTTGTCAATTTTTGCTGTTGTTGCAATTGCTTTTGGCATTTTCTTCATCAAATCTTTGCCAGTTCCCATCTCCAGATGCTATTGCCTAGGTTGTTTTCCAGGGTATTTAGAACTTAGTTTTGAGTTTTACTTTTAAATCTTTAATCCATCTTGAGTCGATTTTTGTATATGATGTAAGAAAGGGGTCCAGTTTCAATCTTCTGCATATAGCTAGCCAGTTATCC
Source organism: Symphalangus syndactylus (assembly GCF_028878055.3). Lineage (NCBI taxonomy): Eukaryota > Metazoa > Chordata > Mammalia > Primates > Hylobatidae > Symphalangus > Symphalangus syndactylus. The sequence continues at coordinate 139,703,613 of NC_072427.2, forward strand.
CAGCACCATATACTGAATAGGGAGTCCTTTTCCCAATATTTGCTTTGTCAGCTTTGTCAAAGATCAGATGTCATAGGCGTGCAGCTTTATTTCTGGGCTCTCTATTTTATTCCATTGATCTATGCATCTGTTTTTGTACCACTTCATGCTGTTTTGGTTTCTGTAGCCCTGTAGTATAGTTTGAAGTCCAGTAGTATGATGCCTCCAGGTTTTTGTTTAAGATTGCATCGGCAGTTCATGCTCTTTTTTGGTTCCATATGAACTTTAAAACAGTTTTTTCTAGTTCTGTGAAAAAATATTATTGATAGTTTGATAGGAATAGCATTGAATCTATAAATTGCTTTTGGCATTATGGTCATTTTAATGATATTGATTCTTCCTATCCATGAGAATGGAATGTTTTTCCATTTGCTTGTGTCATCTCTGATTTCCTTGAGCAGCGTTTTATAATTCTCATTGTAGACATTTTTCACCTCCATGGTTAGCTGTATTCCTAGATACTGTATTCTTTCGTGGCAATTGTGAATGAGATTTTGTTCCTGATTTGGCTCTCAGCTTGGCTGTTATTGGTTTATAGAAATGCTAGTGATTTTTGTACATTGATTCTGTAACGTGAAATTTTGCTGAGGTTTTTTATTAGCTTAATGAACTTTTGGGCTGAGACTGTGGGGTTTTCTAGATATAGAATTAACGTCAGCTGCAAACAGGGATAGCCAGTTATTTGGATGGCTTTCTATTAGGATGCCCTTTATTTCTTTCTGTTGCCTGAATGCTCTGACCACGACTTCCAATACTATGTAACATAGGGAGTGGTGAGAGAGGGCATCCTTGTCTTGTGCCAGTTTTCAAGAGGAATGCTTCCAGCTTTTGCCCATTCAGTATGATGGTGGCTGTGAGTTTGTCATAGATGACTCTTATTATTTTGAAGTATGTTTCTTCAATACCTAGTTTATTAAGAGTTTTTAACGAGCAGGGATGTTGAATTTGATCAAAAACCTTTTATACATCTATTTAGATGATCTTACAGTTTTTGTCTTTAGTTCTGTTTATGTGATGAATCACAATTATTGATTTGTGTATGCTGGACCAACCTTGCATCTCAGAGATAAAGCCTATTTAATGATGGTGGATTAGCTTTTGGATGTGCTGTTGGATTCGGTTTGCTAGTATTTTGTTGAGGATTTTTGCTCAATGTTCATCAAGGATATTGGCGTGAGGTTTTCTTTTTCTTCTGTTTCTGCCAGGTTTTGGTATCAAGATGATGCTGGATTCATAGAATGAGTTGGAGAGGAGTCCCTCCTCCTCAATTTTTTGGAATAGTTTCAGTAGAATGACACCAGCTCTTCTCTGTAGATCTGGTAGAATTTAGCTATAAATCCTTCTAGTCCTGGGCTTTTTTTGGTGGGTGGGCTGTTCATTACTGATTGAATTTTGGAGCTCATTATTGATCTGTCAAGAGATTTAATTTCTTCCTGGTTCAGTCATGGGAGGGTGGATGTGTCCAGGAATTTATCTATTTCTTCTAGATTATCTAGTTTGCTTGTGTAGGGGTGCACAGAGGTTTATCTTATTAATTTCTCCACGAAACCAGCTCCTAGATTTGCTAATCTTTTGAATTTTCTTTTTTGTGTGTTTGTCACAATCTCCTTCGGTTCAGCTCGATTTTGATTTCTTGTCTTCTGCTAGCTTTGAGGTGGGTTTGCCACTGGTTCTCTAATTCTTTCAGTTATGATGTTAGGTTGTTAAATTGAGATCTTTCTAACTTTTTGATGTGGATGTTCTATTAATATAAATTTCCCTCTTAACACTGCCTTAGCTGTGTCCAAGAGATTATGATATGTTGTATCTTTGTTCTCATTAGTTTCAAAAAACTTCTTGATTTCTGCCTTAATTTCATTATTTTCCGGACAGTTCTTAGAAGACAAAAACCGAGAGAGTTTGCCACCAGTAGATCCACACTCAAGTCAACTGTAAAAATGTATCTCAGAGCCAGAGGAAGGCAATTCCATCTGGAAGGTCTGAGAAAAATGAAGAAATAAAGAGCAAGATAAAGTGGTAATGAGGACGTAAAGCTAGAAGCCCACTGATTGAATAAAATAATATCTCTAGAGTTTAACAAAGTATTAAAATAGACAAAGACAGTAACACAAAAATAGGGAGAGGAATAAATGAAGCAAAAGCTCCTATGGTCCTTGAAATGTCCCAGAGAAGTTTAAAAATATTGGCTAAATTTGGACTTTGATTAGTTAAGTGTGCCTGTAGAAATTTACAGAATAACTATTTTAAAATATTATATAAACAGAGTGTATAGTTTCTATACTAATAAAGAAAAAAATAAATAATTAATAATACAAAAAGAAAACTTGAATCATAGGTATAAATTCAAATATATCAGCAGTTACATTAAATAAAAATGAACTAAATGCACTGTAAAAGACAAAGATTGCCATATTGAATTTTTAAAAAGAATCTAATTATATGCAATTTATTAGAAATAGATCTAACACATAATGATTTAGACAAGGTGAAAGTAAAAGAATGGAAAAAATATTCAAGTAAACTGACTAAAAGGAAGCTAATGTCACTTCATTAATATTACACAAGATAGACTATAAAGCTGAAATAATTGCTTGGGAGAAAGAGGATCAAGTTGTTAGGACAAAAGGTACAATTCAAATACATATACTTGTATATATTATTTTGTATATACCTAAAACATGACTTTAAAATGCATGGCATAAAATTAATTGAATTATAAGGAGAAAAGAACAATTCTACAATCAGAGCACTAGACTTCAACACAGTTTTCTCATAATTGATATTAAAAAATGAGACAAAATATTTACAGCATTGATATAATTAGGCTTAGTTCCACCCAAATCTCATCTTGAATTATAATCTCCATAATCTCCATGTGTCAAGGGAGAGATCAGTAGAGGTAATTGAATCATGGGGGTGGTTTTCCCCATGCTGTTCTCATGATAGCGAGTGAGTTCTCACAAGATCTGATGATTTTATAAGGGGCTCTTCCTCCTTCGCTCAGCATGTTTCCTTCCTGCTGCCTGTGAAGAAGGTGCCTTGCTTCCCCTTCACTTCCTGCCATGATTATAAGTTTCCTGAGGCCTCCTTAGCCATGCCAAACTGTGAGTCAATTAAACCTCTTTCCTTTATAAATTACCCAATCTCAAGCAGTTCTTTATAGCAGTATGAAAACAGACTAATACAAGCATAATGAAAACTTTGATATTAGACTGGTGCAAAAGTAATTGCAGTTTTGACATTAAAAACAATGGCGAAAACAGCAATTACTTTTGCACCAATCTAATACATACAGAACATTATATCCAATAATTGCAAAACACACCTTCTTTTCAAATACACTTGGAACATTTGCAGAACATTTGTAAAATTGACTATACAATGGTCAGTAAAGAAAATTTAAATACACATCAAAGGATTTAAATCATACATGGCATGTCTTTTAACCTCAGTGCTCTTAAGCCAGAAACTTAAAAAAACAATAAAGCAGGCTAAAAGGGGGAATAACTTCACACATTTAGTGTTTAATAACACATGTCTATATCATCTATGGGTCAAAAAAAGTTGAATAAAAATTTAAACCATTTAACTAAAATTTTAATATGCAGGATAATAAAAATCCTACATATTAACACATGTAAGGTGCAGCTAAAGCCGTACTTTTTGGAAACTTATAGTCTTAGATATTCATATTACAAAGTTGAAAGGATAAAAATGATTAAGTCAAGCGTAAAAATGACTATATCAAGTCAAAGTTGAAAGGATAAAAATGATTAAGTTGAAAGGATAAAAATCATTAAGTCTAATTACTAGATAATTTAATAATAATAAATATATAGAATAGAGAATATATTAAATATATTTTATTTTTACTTTTATTTTTAAATATCTATTAAAAAGTAGAAAACAAATCCCACAACACTTCTTTCTATAAAGAAAGAAGAAAGGACATAGTGCAGCAAACAGTGGAAATTAATAATATGAAGAATACCTATATAATGAAGGAGATAAATACAAGTGAAAGTTGGGTTTTTAAAAGACTGAACAAGAAAAATACAAATATCTGGTTAGATTAGTCAAGAAAAAGCTGAGAAGGTGAAAGTAAATGGAAAAAAAACAAAAGAATCTATTGTATTAATAAGGGACATAAGCAACTTTTCTAAATACAAAATGATATATAAAATTCAACTGCACTTATATAACACAGCAACAAACAGAAAAAATAGAAAATGATACTATACAATTTATGGTAGCATAAGAAGTGTTAGTAGCTGATTATAAATCTAACCAAGAATAAGAGGGAGGGATTCCTGGGCCAAGAGCTGGTGGCAGAGCCGGGACCTCTGTGATTCTCGGAACCCGAGGAGAAGCGGCATCCAGGGCTATGGCTGTGACTCTGGACAAAGACGCTTATTATCGTTGAGTGAAGAGATTGTACAGCAATTGGCAGAAAGGAGAAGATGAGTATGCCAACGTTGATGCCATTGTTGTATCAGTGGGTGTTGATGAAGAAATTGTTTATGCCAAATCAACTGTGTTACAGACATGGCCCTTTGGTTATGAACTAACTGATACTATCATGGTCTTTTGTGATGACAAAATCGTCTTTATGGCCAGCAAGAAAAAAGTGGAGTTTTTGAAACAGATTGCCAACACTAAGGGCAATGAGAATGCTAGTGGAGCCCCTGCATCACACTGCTGATACGAGAAAAGAATGAAAGTAGTAAGAGTAGCTTTGACAAAATGATTGAAGCCATTAAAGAAAGCAAGAATGGCAAGAAGATTGGAGTGTTCAGCAAAGACAAATTCCCTGGAGAGTTCATGAAGAGCTGGAATGACTGCCTCAACAAAGAAGGCTTTGACAAAATAGATATCAGTGCAGTTGTGGCATATGCCATGGCTGTAAAGGAGGATGGGGAGCTCAAATTAATGAAGAAAGCAGCCAGCATCACTTCCGAAGCCTTCAACAAATTCTTCAAGGAAAGAGTCGTGGAAATAGTTGATGCAGATGAGAAAGTTCGACACAGCAAACTGGCTGAGTCTGTGGAAAAGGCCATTGAAGAGAAAAAATACCCTGCTGGGGCAGACCCTTCTACTGTGGAAATGTGTTACCCTCCTATCATTCAGAGTGGTGGCAACTATAACCTCAAGTTCAGTGTGGTGAGTGACAAGAATCATATGCATTTTGGGGCTATCACTTGTGCCATGGGTATTCACTTCAAGTCTTACTGCTCCAACCTGTTCACATTTTGATGGTTGATCCTTCTCAGGAAGTTCAAGAAAATTACAACATTTTACGCCAGCTTCAAGAGGAGCTGCTGAAGGAATTAAGACATGGTGTGAAGATATGTGATGTATATAACGCTGTCATGGACGTGGTTAAAAAGCAGAAGCCAGAACTCCTGAACAGAATTACCAAAAACCTAGGATTTGGGATGGGAATTGAATTCCGTGAAGGCTCCCTAGTAATCAATAGTAAAAGTCAATACAAACTGAAGACAGTAATGGTTTTCAGCATCAGTTTGGGATTCTCGGACCTGACTAACAAGGAGGGGAAAAAGCCAGAAAACAAAACCTATGCCCCGTTCCTTAGTGACACAGTGCTGATGGATGAGGATGGCCCAGCTACTGTTCTGACTTCTGTGAAGAAGAAAGTGAAGAATGTGGGGATATTCCTAAAGAACCAAGATGAGGAAGATGAGGAAGAAGAGGAAGAGAGAAAGAGGAGGCAGAGAACCTTTTGGGAAGAGGTTCTCGGGCAGCATTACAGAAAGAACAAGAAATGAAATGACTGCGGAAGAGAAAAGAAGAACACATCAAAAAGAACTAGCGGCTCAACTCAATGAAGAAGCAGAGAGGAGATTGACTGAACAAAGGGGAGAACAGCAGATTCAGAAAGCTCACACATCTAGTGTGTCCTATAAAAACCCATCTCTGATGCCTAAGGAACCACATATTTGGGAAATGAAGATCTACATTGATGAGAAATATAAGACTGTAATAATGCCTGTGTTTGGCATTTCAACACGTTTTCACATTGCCACAATCAAGAATATAAGTATGTCCGTGGAAGGAGATTATACTTACTTGCAAATCAACTTTTATTGCCCAGGCAGTGCTCTGGGCAGGAATGAAGGCAACATCTTTTCTAACCCTGAAGCGACTTTTGTCAAGGTAATTACATACCGAGCGTCATACGATGACCGCGGAACAGACAGTACCAGTCTTGAACCTTCAGAATGCTTTCCGAATTATTAAAGAAGCACAGAAACGCCATAAAACTTGAGAAGCCGAAGAGAAAGAGAAGGAGGGCATTGTAAAACAAGACTCACTGGTGATCAATCTAAACCGGAGTAATTCCAAACTGAAAGATCTATATCTTTGTATATCTCTATCTAGATATATCTTTGTATATCTCTATCTAGATATATCTTTGTATATATCTATCTAGATAGATGTATCTTTGCATATATCTATCTAGATAGATATATCTTTGTATATATCTAGATAGATAGATAGATATTTGTATATATCTAGGTAGATAGATATATCTTTGTATATATCTAGATAGATATAGAGACATATAGAGATAAAGAGACAGGAAAATAACTTGGCCATATTCCAAAATCACTGTAAGACTATAAAGCCATATCCCAAAATGACTATAACACTATAAACAATATCTGTTTTTCTTATTTCTAGAACAAAAGTGAAGGACTGGAGTTGAGATTATGACTTGAACTTACATTATTGTGTCAGGCATTCAAACTATGTACATACTGGGAGAAAAATGAAGCTGAAATGTATGGAACTACCAGTTAGTCTGGGGAACATTCTTCCAGAAAGTTTATAGATAAAGAAATTTGATAGAAATCTTTCTAAATTTGTCAACAATCCTAAAAGTTTGCATGATATTACTGAGAAAGTAATAAAACAAAACTTTCTGAAAGTATCAATGAAATTAACCATGCTAGAGGCGAGTGGAAAGAATTATCTTGTTCTTACTATAGGAAATCAAATTACACAATCAATGTCATGTGAAGAGGCAATCAAAGAAGATACAATGCAAATATGCAAAAAAGAATTATAGAGATAAGATTGACAAGTAAAAATATTGTTCTTCAAAGCTGGAAGCTTCACATCACCTGACTTCAAATGATATTACAGGGCTACAGTAATCAAAACAGCATGGTAATGGTACAAAAAAGACACATAGACCAATGGAACAGAATAGAGAGCCCAGAAAAAAGGCCACACAGCTACAACCATTTGGTCTTTGACAAAGCTGACAAAAGCTAGCAATGGGAAATAACTCCCTATTCAGTAAATGGGGCTAAGATAACTGGCTATCCATATAAAAAAGATTGAAACTGGACCCCTTCCTTATGCCATATACAAAAATCAACTCAAGATGGATTGAAGACTTAAATGTAAAACCCAAAACTATGAGAACTTTGGAAGACAACCTAGGCAATACCATTCTGGACATAGGAATGAGCAAAAATTTCATGATGAAGATGCCAAAAGCAATTGCAACAGAAGCAAAAATTGACAAATTGGATCTAATTAAACTTAAGAGCTTCTGCACAGCAAAAAAACTATCAACAGAGTAAACAGACAATGTGCAGAATGGGAGAAAATATTTGCAAACTATGCATCTGACAAAGGTCTAATATCCAGCATCTATAAGAAACTTAAATTTACAAGAGAAAAACAGACAACCTCATTAAGAAGTGGGCAAAGGCATCAATAATACACTGGATAAAGAAAATGTAGCACATATACACTGTGGAATACTATGCAGCCATAAAAAAGAATGAGTTCAAGTCCTTTGCAGGAACATGGGTGAAGCTGGAAACCATCATTCTCAGCAAACTAACACAGGAACAGAAAACCAAACACGGCATGTTCTCGCTCATAGGTGGGAGTTGAACAATGAGAACACATGGACACAGGGAGGGGAACATCACACACCAGGGCCTGTCAGGGGGTGGGGGGAAAGGAAAAGAGGAGGGAGAGCATTAGGACAAATACATAATGTATGTGGGGCTTAAAACCTAGATGATGGGTTGATAGGTGCAGCAAACCACTGTGGCACATGTGTACCTATGTAACAAACCTGCACATTCTGCACATGTATCCCAGAACTTAAAGTAAAATAAAAAAAAAAACAAAGAAGTGGGCAAAGGACATGAACAGACATTTTCCAAAAGAAGACATACATCTGGCCAACAAGCATATGAAAAAAGTTCAATATCACTGATCATTAGAGAAATGCAAATCAAAACCACAATGAGCTATCACCTCACACCAGTCATAATGGCTATTACTAAAAAGTCAAAAAATAAAAGATGGTGGAGAGGTTGTGGAGAAAAGCGAACACTTATGCACTCTTGGTGGGAGTGTAAATAAGTTCAACCATTGTGGAAAGAAGTGTGGCACTTCCTCAAAGAGCTAAAAAACAGAAATACCATTTGACCCAGCAATCCTATTACTGCTTCTATACCCAGAACAATACAAATAATTCTACTATAAAAACATACATGTTAATGTTCATTGCAGCACTCTTTACAATAGCAATGACAAGGAATCAACCTAAATGCTCATCAATGACAGATTGGATAAAGAAAATGTGTACATATACACCATGGAATGATGTACATTATATAGCCATAAAAAGGAATAAGAACAAGATTATGACTTTTATTGGAACATAGATGGAGCTGGAGGCTATTATTCTTAGCAAACTAGCACAGGAACAGAAAACCAAATACTGCATATCCTCACTTATGAGGATAAATGATGAGAACACATGGACACAAAGAAGGGAACGACAGACACTGGGGCCTACTTGAGGGTGGAGGGTGGCAGGAGGGAGAGGAGCAGAAAAGAATAACTATTGGGTACTAGGCTTAGTGCCTGGGTGACAAAATAATCTGGACAACAAACCCCCAAGACACGAGTTTGCCTATATAGCAAACCTGCATATGTTTAAAGTTTAAAAAAAATACTGTTTTTTTCTATAATTTGTAGCATGCGTTAGCTTTTTAAAAAAAATTCTCTACCCAATTTAATATTTTAAATTGTTCTCTTTTTTTTTCCCTGAGGTACCCTCAAATTACGTAAGGTTTAGGCCCCATAAAACCTGTATATGCCCCTGCCTCTACTACATTTCCCAACCAGAGAAATATCAAGTAAATGTCAGTCTTTGCTGGAGTTATTCTGAAAAGATGTATTTAGGGCCTCCGTTTTGGAGCCCTTGCCACATAAATGTGAACATATCAAAATGAGCCTTCATGTGTGAAATTTCAACCCTCTGACTGATGGAGCTGCAGTCTGTATTGCACTTCAACTCCCTTTTCACAAGAGCATTGCTCTCTTTTTCTCTTTTTCTGCTTATGCAATCCTGCCTCACTCTTCATTACAACTTCCCCTTGGGAGCACCTGATCCAGTGCTTCTGGCTCTCATCACTCTCTGTTGCCTCTACTGGGGAGATCTCACGCCTCACTCCCAGCCACCTCTGCAAGCTCTTACTATGGAAACTCCAATATTGCTCACTAAACACGTGTTCATACTTCAAACCCCAATGAATCAGCATCAGCTAATAACACCCTTCTTTCACATTCCAAACTCTTCCTCCGTCTGGAATCCTTGCTTCTCTGTAGTCCCTCCTATGAGGTACTCATGTCATATTGCTGCACCTACCAGACCAAGGAAATCCAGAGAAACCCCTTTTTTTCTACTGGCTATCCTAAGAAGGGCAGGGAAAACCCAATATTTGAAATTGCAATTTCAAGAATTTGGAATTTCAAGAGTAAGCAATGTTCCGTGCTGTCAATTTGACCTGACCCATGGAACCGTAAAAAAGAGAAAAAGAGAGCTTACTTATTTTAGTTCAACTATAGTCTGGTTTAAATGGTCTTCTATAAGCAAAACAGGACACTTAACCACTATTCTCAACATTATTTTTAGGCAAGTTGTGCTCTTGCATTACAAATAACTGGCTCAACAGATGACTGTTGAGACACAAACTGTTGATGCATCGAGTAAACAAACTATTTCTTTTCAGTTTGTGAAGCTAAAATTTCCTTCTGTTATTTCTGTAATTGGAGCTGGTTGCTGGGTAAGCCATCACATTATCTATCACCTAGGTGTCACTATGGCTAATTATTAAAACGAATCCAAGTGCAAGGTATTTACCATCCCTATGCCACCTTTATTTGTCTTCAGATATGCAAAGTGGCACTTTACAAGATTAACTTAATTTCCCCAAGAAGGTTCAGAAGCTGAACTTCAAGAAGCATTCCTTCTCCACTGCTGTTGCTTCCTGGCAGCATCCACTGTTTTCTGTTTTAAGGTAGCCTTCATCTGGATTCAGTGTAGTTGCTCAGTGGAAGGTCCAGGCCTGGCCTAGAGCAGGAGTTCTGGAAGGACACAGTACAGCTCCTGCCACGTTACAAAAGTCTCCATTCAAGTCTCCTAAAACTGCCTTAGGCCTCTCGAGTTCCTCGAGGTCCATTAGTTTTAATTTAAGGATGTAGAACTCAGCCTGTGATAATGCCTAGGCCAGTGTCGCTCGAAGGGTAATTAATCCTCAAACAAGTGCTAGTCCACTAAGTGTTTCCAGTGTGTAACAAAATAAATACAGAAATTGAGAGTAAGCATTAAAAGGACACTTATAGCCAGCTGACATTGCTGTGACAACCAAGCATACAGATAATTAACTGGTTTTATTAAACAGGGAATACAGTAGACACCAGTTATCTGCAAGTGTGTATTTCAAGAGCCCAGTTGATGCCTGAAACTGTCAATAGTATCAAATCCTGCTGGTAACAACTGGCCCCTGCTAGGTGGTATAAGCCGCTTTCAGCTCTGTGATTATGCTGGTGTAAACCAACCCACTGGGTCGCAAGTCATAGAAAAGCAAGCAAGTAATATCCTAGGCCTCCACATTCACTCCCCACTCACTCACTGACACCCACTGCAACTTCCGATCCTGCAAGCTCCATTCATAAGTGCCCTATACAGGTATACAATTTTTAATGTTTTCTACCGTATTTCACTGTACCTTTTCTATGTTTAGGTACACAAATACCATTGTGTTACAATTGCCTACGGTATTCAGTACAGTAACATGGTTGGTGCAAAAGTAATTGCGGTTTTTGTCATACTTTTATGGCAAAAACCGCAATTACTTTTGCACCAACTTAATATGTCTATATACAGTCATGTATTGCTTAACAACAGAGATACATTCTGAGGGATGGATTGGTAGGTGATTTTATCTTGGTGAAAACATCATGGTGTGTACTTGCACAAACCTAGATGGTATGGCCTACCACATACCTAGGCTATACGGTGTAGACTATTGCTCTTAGGCTACAAATCTATGTAGCATGTTACTGTACTGAATAATGTAGACAAATTATAATACAATAGTAAGTATTTGTGTATCTAAACATAGAAAAGGTACCATGAAATACAGTAGAAAACGGCCGGGCGCAGTGGCTCATGCCTGTAATCCCAGCACTTTGGGAGACCGAGGTGGGCGGATCATGAGGTCAGGAGATCAAGACCATCCTGGTTAACATGGTGAAACCCTGTCTCTACTAAAAATACAAAAAATTAGCCGGGCGTGGTGGCGGGCACCTGTAGTCCCAGCTACTCGGGAGGCTGAGGCACGAGAATGGCATGAACCCGGGAGGTGGAGGTTGCAGTGAGCTGAGATCGTGCCACTGCACTCCAGCCTGGGCAACAGACCGAGACTCTGTCTCAAAAAAAAAAAAAAATGGTATACATGTATAGGGCATTTATCATGAATGGAGCTTGCAGGATTGGAAGTCACTGTGGGTGAGTCAGTGAGTGAGTGGGCAGTGAATGGGAAGGCCTAGGACACTACTTGTTCGCTTTTCTATGACTTGCAACTCAGTAGGTTGGTTTATACCAACATCACCATAAAGAGGGGAGTAATGCTTTGCACTATAGTATTAGGACAGCTATGATGTCACTAGGTGATAGAAATTTTCCAGCTCTGTTATTATCTTATGGGTCCACAGCCATATATATGCTCCATCATTGACCAAAATGTCATTATGCAATGCATGACTCTACTGTTTTTTTCCCATTTATACATGTATGTCATGCACTATGATAAAGTTTAATTTATAAATTAGGCACAATAAAATAAAGTTTATAAACTTTGTAAAGTTTAATTTATAAATTAGGCACAGCAAAAGATTTAACAGCAATAACTACTAATAATAAAATAGAACAATTATAATATGCCAGCATTACTACTCTTGGACTTTGGGGCCATTATTAAATATATGAACACAAACACTGCAATGCCACTATAATTGATGCGATCACCAAGCTGGCTGCTAAGTGACTGATGGGGTGGACAGTGTATATTGTGCAGAGATGCTTGATAAAAAGATAATTCACATCCCAGGCTGGATGGAGTTGGAGGTGAGATTTCATCACACTACATAGAGTGGCACACAATTTAAAACTTACGAGTTGCTTATTTCTGGAAATTTCCATTTAATATTTTTGAACTGCAAGTGACCATAGGTAACTGAAATTGTAGAAAGCAAAACTGAGACAAAGGGGGCCTACTGTACGCAGTTTTGGTGTTCGCAAACTCACACAGTGAGCAGCATACTGGTCATATACAGTAACATCAGGCATTGGCCTGTAAGAGATCAGAAGTAAAAACATATTTTTTAAAAGCTAGTTCGTAATTCTTCATGACAGATTGTTTTAGAAGCTTTGGTCTCAGTATTGAGAGTAGGCTGGGAGGCAGGAAAAGTTTAATGATGCAAGTTGGAAAGACCCCAGGACCTCTATAGAGATAATCCTGATTTCTGCACAGTCTCAGAGTAATTTTTGGCATTGCCATACCCTTGTACTCTAAATCCACGTGCTAGGGCTAAGCTGTGCCGAGTCCCAGCTTGGATGACATGCCGCTTCAGAGCCTGCGGAGCACTTTCCTTCCATCCGGCAGAATAGAAATAACTTGCCGCGTGTACAGCACTGATGTCCAAAAGAAAAGCCACACAGGGACATCTAGTGGCAATGGGAAATCACCGATCTTCTCAAAAAGAGCTCAAGAATTTCCAAACCACAAACTGCTTGGATACTTTGGACTGGTTTATTGAACTTTACCTCGCAACCTAGCAAATTGGTCACTGCCTCTGAAGGCAAACAGGCATACAGGGAACTGAAATAGAGCTGTGTAGCCCTGGCTGAAAAGAGGCCACACCTAACAAGCCGCTGTATGACCAAATGAAGCAAAGAGTGAAGGCAGTAGGCAGGTTCTTTAGGCAAGTGTGCTGAGAAGAGGGTAGATAGGAGACTCTTATTTTATGGGCAATTACTTCAATACTCTCTTTCTAGTTGGCTGTCAAATAGACTTGACTCTTGAGAGGTAGAAAAGATGCAAAGCTCCAAAAGAAACTATGTATTAAAAGCAGCCCTCCAAACTTGCTGATCTATCAATTAGCATTTGCAGAACTCTTAGTGAGAGTTACTTGTGAGCTCCACAGTATCATGCCAAAGACAAATCAAAGTTAGCCACCCAGATTGAGGAGAAAAAAAAAGAAAAGCCCTTTGAAGAGAGATGGGCTTCTCCTGGACTTCGATGGTAGGACTGAAACTAAAAGAGATACAGTTGCATCAGATTTTCATTGTTTGAAACAGACTCTTTCCAAGGCAGATGTGCAAATAAATTGTTAATAAAATAAGTCTAAATTTAGCCTGTAAAAATTATAGTGGATTTTACTTGAGAAAAATATTGAAAGCATATAATCACTGATTTTTGCCATTTCTATGTGTAATAAGATCAAATATTATATATTACAATTCATGCACACAAATGTAGTTTTAAAGAAATCATGTGACTGATGTAACCTCAGAGTTCTTCCTTCACTTCCAACCTCCCTCCACCTAATGACAAAAGAAATTTTAGACTTGCCCCGTTGACACTGACTGATTACAATGGTCCATTGCAGCAGAACTCGGATTGCAGTTCAAACAATTTCTTATTAAAATTTCTCTTTTCAAGATTCTCCTCCTCTCCAAAATAAAATTTGGGCACAATAAGAACTTTATACTGGGGAGGCGATCTTTAGTTCCAAATTATATTTCTTCCCTGGCTTCTGCTTCTCTGAGTTGCAAATAGTTTCTTCTGGTTTGTCCTGTCTAAATCCATTCTAGCAAGTCCACGGTGGGTGAAATCCACGGGCTGTTTTCTCAGCATATCTAGCACCTGATACTATTTCCCCTTTCCCACCTAACTCCTGTTCCTTCTTTGGCCTCTACCGTTACTCTACAACTCCACCTATAGTCTCTGCTGTAACCCCAGCTAGAGTTATCCCTCACTACAGGGATCCCTGTGATAGGCCTACGGCTTCGCAGCCATCAGCTGCCTTCTGCATCCCACAAGGGGCATGTCAGAACTCCAGGAAGCTGTGTACAAAAGTATGTCAAGAGATACTTAGGGGTTTTCTCTCTGGAACTCACCCCTGCAAACTACCTGACCAATGTTACTATGCTTTTGGGCATCTCCTATTGCACTTAGGTGCCCCATGACTGGGATTCTTCCCAGAGTTTGGTATAATAAGTGAGATATACTGGTTTTCTAGAGCAATCATACCAAATTACCATAAACTTAGCGGCTTAAAACATAAATTTATTATCTCCCAGTTCAGGAGGTCAGAACCTGAAATCAAGTTGTTGGCAGGGTTGGTTCTGTCTGGATTCTCCAGGGCATCTGTTCCTTGCCTCTCTCCTATCTTCTGGTTGCTTGCAACCCTTGGCATTCCTTGGCTTGGGGCTGTGTAACCCCACTCTCTGCGTCTTTCCTCACGTGGACTTCTCTCTGTGTCTCTGTGTCTGTTTCCCCTTCTCTTCTCTTATAAATATTTGCCATTGGATTTAGAGCCCAGTCTAATCCAGAATAATCTCATCGAGATAACCTTAACTTAATTATAACTGCCCAAACCATTTTTTCCACACCAGGTCACATTTATAGGTTTCAAGAGTTAGAAGTTGGATACCTTTTGTGGGGCAGGAGGGCACATTTAAATCAATTACATGGGGCATATCCTTCAACAGGGTCCCTATCTTCTCACAAAGGCATAAGTTCCTTCAGGGGACCCCAGCAGTATCCCAACCCAAGATCCATTCTCTCTGAACTCCCTCTTTTTGTACTAGAGGAATTTCTACTTTTCGTCCCTTTTCAATGAAGAATTCCCCCTGTTGCACCTGTGCTAATTCCTATTTGTGGGCTTCTTGAATAGAAAATGCCTCCTCTCCTCTTCCCTTTGGTAATAAAGTCTCAGGGCATAGTGTTAATGAAAAAAAAATACAACAAAAACCTGTAAGTTTTAAGAAAGAGATTATATCATTTGTAATCATATTTTAAAATAATATCTCTATTATACATGTGCAGACACATACAGAATAGTATGTTATATTATGATATTGGCCCCACATGGCAACATCTTAACACAAGCTTTAAGAAAGAAACTCAGGTCTGGGTGCGGTGGCTCACGCCTCTAATCCCAGCACTTTCGGAGGCCAAGGCGGATGGATCAGAGGTCAAGAGTTTGAGACCAGCCTGACCAGCATTGGGAAACCCCATCTCTACTAAAAATACAAAATTAGCCAGGCGTAGTGGCGCATACCTGTAATCCCAGCTACTCAAGAGGCTGAGGCAGGAGAATCACTTGAATCCGGGAGGCAGAGGTTGCGGTGAGCTGAGATCGCGCCATTGCACTCCATCCTGGACAAGAAGAGCAAAACTCTGTCTCAAAAAGAAAAAGAAAAAAAAAAAAGAAAGAAAGAAAAGAAAAGAAAGAAAAAACTCAGACTTGGAAAAATATATATAAATTTTTACCATGTATAAAAATGTAATCACATGGGCCAACTGAAAACAACTCAGAAAAACAAAACTCAGACTTATATATAAAACCTTCCTCTGTGGAGTGCAAAATATTTTAAAAGGATTAGCTCAACAGGCAGCATCTAATTCATGTAAGTTTTGATAAGCTATATTTAGGTCTTGGAGGAATTTGCTCAACTTTACACTCTATGCTTTAACTTTTAATTTTAGAACATTTCAAACATAAATAAAAGGAATGAGAACAGTATATAGTAATTATCCACGTACCTATTGCGAGGTGTCAACAATTAACAATTCATGCTAACCTTACTTTATTCTGATGGTACTGATATATATAATATCATCTAATATACAGATGATATTATATCATCTGTATTTCAGAGGTATTTCTTTAAAAACAGACTCTTTTTTACATACTCAATGCCATTATCATATCTGAAAATATTTAACGTATTTCATTAATATTAAATATTCTATCATTGTTCGCATTTCCCCAATTGTTTACCATTTTCTACTTTGGTTTTTGAATTAGAATTCAAATCACATCCATACATTGCAACTGAATGCTGACGAATCGCTCAAGTTTCTTTTAATCTCTAGGTTCTCTCTATGTCTCTGCTCTCTTGGTCAGTCAATCTCTATCTGCAAGCTTTTGTGGAAGGAATGGGTTTCTGGTCCTGGAGTGTTTTTCTCTGTCTGAATCATTTTTCTGACTTCATCATGGTCTATTTTAATCCTTTGCATTTTCTTTAAATTTGTATTCAAGATTAGAGATTCATGGAGATTTTTGTCAGCGTTTTTGTCCACACAGTTTCATAGATGGTATTGGGTACTTCCCTCAGTAATAACTAATTTCCAATTGTCTTCTTTTTGTGTTGTTAGCAGCCGTGGATAATCTTTGCTTGAATCCATTAACTCATTAGATGTTGAAAAGATAAATTATTTCTTCAATTATTCACTGGTTTGCTTCTACAAGGAAACATTTCTTCTTCATCAGCTATTGGTTATGCTGAGTTAAAGTTTATGTAGAAGAGGCAAGATAAATGCTCAGGGTTTGTTTGATTCTAAACAATTTAAAAAATAAGATTCTTAATATCCTTCAAAGACTATACACACACATGCACAGATAAAATACATTTATAGACATGTATAAAATCTGTGTGTGTACATATAGGTGTGTGGGTGTTGTGTGTGTATATATCTTATGAGCTCATAGATTTAAACATCTTTCACATCTTGAAATTTATTGGCATGGTATTGGTATTCATTTAGTCTTGAGTCTTTTTGACACAATGATAGTTGTATTGAATAGCATCATTATTTTCTAATATGGTAAGTTATATTCCAGGTTCATCTCACATTGCCTGCATCTGCTTGCTAATTCCTTTCAGTAGATATAGATAAAAATAATTATCTTTGTTTTGTTTTAGATAAAACACATCATCAGTTAAAACTAATACTTCTAATTCAAATTCAGGAGTACAGAGTTTCTACTTACTTGATTTTGTATGTGTATCTTCTTTCTGCCATGCCCCAAATCCTGGTTTTCAGTGATGCTGATATAATTACTCATTTGTTTCATGCCACACTATGCAGATTACAGTCTCAGAACAATATCGACACTACTACCAATAATAATACCATTACTGAAAAAATTGTTTTTATATTCTGTTGTCCTACCATTTATGTACAATCAAATTGTTATGTTTTAAGACCACTTGGGATAGTTCCTTTGTGGAAGGTTATGCCATCAATAAAATACGCATTGAGATTTCTTTGTTTCTTTTTACTTTCAATGTTTAGGAACTGCTCTTTGTGTTTAATTAATTTAATCATTATGTAAAATATTTATGTTTTCAAAGTCACATCTTTAAAACAAGATACCTTAAAAAAATAGTTTCTATCTCTTTTCCTTTTATTCTATTGCCTCCTTCCCTCTATAGTTAACTATTTTTTCTAAACTTTATGGTTTGTCTTTTCATTGATTTTAAAATATAAGGTCAGGGTGCGATGGCTCACTCCTTCAGTCCCGGCACTTTGAGAGGCCAAGGCAGGAGGATCACTTGAAGCCAAGATTTCCAGACCAGCCTGGGTAACATAGCAAGACCCTATCTCTACAAAAAATTTAAAAATTATCCAGGCATGGTGGTGCATTCCTGTAGTCCTAGCTACTCAAAAGGCTGCAGAGGGAGGATCGCTTGAGCCCAGGAGTTTGAGGTTACAGTGAGCTATGATTGTCCCACTGCACTTCAGCATGGGCAACAGAGTGAGACTTGTCTCTAAAACAAACCAATAATAAATTAAATGAAACATAAATGCAAATACACACTCACACACATGCAAGAGTATATATATATCCTAAAGTTTATTCCACAGTAACCATAGTAACATATAGAGATTTTTCTAATTCTTTTTACAGCTGCATAATAATCTATTGTGTTAATCTTCATAGTTTACATAACCATTCTCTGTTAGTGAATATTTGAATTATTTGCAATCACTTACTATTAAAAATAGTGCTTCAATAAATAACCTGGTTTGCAAGTACTTTCATACATTTATCTAATGTATCTTTGGGGTAGGTTCCTAAAAATAGTAATCTATGAAATTTTTCTTCTTCATATTTTAAAACATAGTTTAAAATGCTAATTCAGGACCCTAAACATAATGGCTATTGCTTTTGTTTTGGATAAAGGGATTTGGGGTGATTTTTGGTTTTGGGTGGGTTTAAATTTTGTTTGTGTGGCAGAGCAATGAGACACTGTGATGCTCCTGGTGGAACAATATGCTATCTCTCCATAAAACAGTAATAAATTTAAATCCATCAAAGAAACTAGAAGCAATTTTAAAAGCAATAACCATGACTATATTATATGTGTGCAATATAAAATCACCACCGTGAGCATAAATGTCCCAGGAAAAAACAAAGATGTTAAATTAGACATCATCAGCTGTTTCTGAGTTTTCCATTTAGTTTCATTTGGCCATAGCATATTCTGCTCCCTGTTAATGTAAACTACTTGGCATTGGCTATGAAGTGATTAAACATTAATGGTTTTAGCTACTGTTTCTGAGAAGTGAGTGATTTAATGGTGTTACACTGGATGTATCATGATTTCTGTATATCTACTCCAAACAAAAATACACTTTTCCAACCAAAGGGACTTTAAAACCTCAATTTCCATCACAGTAATGTCAAGAGAACTGATCTCATGGAAAAAAATTCAGCTACTAGGGAAAGCACATACAAGCTCAAAACATGCTTATAAGAAGCTACGTTTTCATAGAAGACAATTAACAATATTTCAATCCTTTAACAACTGAGAAAATTCTTGAAAAATTACTGAATATCCCACATATGCCATGCCATATAGAATGTAATAATTCGAAACAAAAATGGCTCATTTGGGCCAAATATAAGAGGACCAATGTTGAAATAAAGTGGTGTTCTTAGTCATTTTGATTAAATTCTGGCACCAGTTAGTCAGTGAAAAATAATGAGAGAAATTTCAGTATCCATTTATATGCTTTTTATTAAATTGTATAGATCAGGAGTTGACAAATTTTGTAAAGGGCCAGAGTAAATACGTTATTTTATTTTTCTTTTTTAAAATTTTTATTTATTTTTATTCTTATGAATATGGATACATAACAGTTATCATATGGGATACATATAATATTTTGATACAATCATATTATAATCAAATCAAGTTAATGGGGCATTCATCACCTCAAGTATTTATCATTTCTTTGTGTTAGGAACACTCCAATTGCATTCTTCTAGTTATTTTGAAATATACAATAAATTATTATTAACTATAGCCACCTTATCGTGCTACCAAACACTAGATCAATTCCTTCCATCTAATTATATTTTCAAACACATTACTCAACCCCTCTTTATCCCCCACACCCCTACTATCCTTCCAACCTCTCTAGTAACCACCATTTTACTCGCTATCTCCATAAGGTTATTTTTTTAAGCTCCTACATGTGAATGAGAACATGAGACATTTGTCTTTCTGTGCTTGGATTAGTTCACTAACAAAATATCCTCCAGTTCTATCCATGTTGTTTCAAATGACAGGATTTTTTTATGGCCAAATAATATTTTGTTTTGTATAATATAATATTCGATTATGTAACACATAGTATGTATAATATATGATAATATATAATATGTAATATATTATATAATATGTAATATATAATATATAATACATAATATATAATGTGTAATATGTAATATATTATATATGTAATATGTAATATAATATGTGATATATTATATAATATGTAATATGTGATATATTATATAATATATATGTGATGTATTATATAATATGTAATATATATTATGTAAAATATAATACATAATATATGTAACATATAATATATAATGGAAAATTATATTATACACACACACATCCCATTTTCTTTATCCATCCACCTCTTGATGGGCACTTAGGCTGATCTTTGCTATTGGTAATAGTGCTGTAATACACGTGAGAGTACAGATAACTTTGATATACTGATTTCCATTCTTTTGAATATACACCCAGCAGTGAGATTGCTGAATCATATGGTAATTCTATTTTTAGTTCTTTGAGAAATCTTCATACTGTTTTCCACAAGTGGCTGCACTAATTTACATTCCCACCAACGGTGTAAGAGGGCTCCCCTCTTGCCACATTCTCACTAGAATCTGTTATTCTCCGTCTTGGGTAAAAGCCATTTTAACTGGAGTGAGACGATACCTCATTGTGGTTTTGATTTGTATTTTCCTGATGATTAGTGCTGTTGCGTGTTTTTTCATATACTAGTTGGCCATTTGTATGTATTCTTTTGAGAATGTCTATTCAGATCTTTTACCCATTTTTAAGTGGATTACTTCGCTTTTGGCTACTGAGTTATTTTAGCTTCTTATATGTTCTTGTTATTAATCTCTTATCATATGGATATTTGCAAATATTTTCTCTCCCATTTTGTAGGTAGTCTCTTTGCTGATTTTTTCCTTGGCTGTGCAGAAGCTTTTTAACTTGATGTGATACCATTTGTCCATTTCTGCTTTGGTTGCCTGTATTTTTGAGGCTTTAGTCAAGAAATCTTTGCCAGACCAAAATCCTGGAGTGTTCCTTAATGTTTTCTTCTTACAATTTCATAGTCTCAGGTCTTGGATTTAAGTTGTTAATCCATTTTGATTTGATTTTTGTATATGGCAAGAGATAGAGGTCTAGTTTCCTTTTTCTGCACATGGAGATCCAATTTTCCCAATAGCATTTATCGAAGAGACTGTTCTTTCCCTAATGCATGTTCTTGGTACCTTTGTTAAAAATGAGTTGACTAAATTCATGGATTTATTTCTGGGTTCTCTATTCTGTCCCATTGATCTATGTGTCTGTTTTTATGCCAGAGTAAATATTTTAGACTTTGTGAGCTAAGAGGAAAAATCAAGTATGTTACATAAGTACTTATAAAACAGGAATGAAAACAAATTTCCATATTTTTTAACTGATGACATTCAAAAGATAACAATAATGAAGTACCTTTTTTTTGTAAAAAAGATCTACTAACGAGAAGACTAGAATTTTTATTCAGGGCATTAACATTTTGCTTAATTGGAGTTCAAGGTTAGTGTTTCTAGTCATCAAATTGATTGCAAATGTTCATTAGTAAAAACCATTGATCATGGTTAGCTTGTGGGCCATACAAAAAGAGGTGGCAGGTCAGATTTGGCCCACAGACCATAGTTGACTGACTTCTGGTATAATATGAGTTCACTCGTTTCACCATCTTTCTTTCTTTACAAACCCCAAGTTAAAGAATTTCCTTTGGAATGCAAACCTTTTCTCTGGTTCTTGTTGTATACCAAGCATCTGGAATAGTGCTGGGCACATATGAGGATTTCAATAAATATTTCTTTATGAAGAAATGAATAAACATTTTTCTTTTATTTTATGTGTACACATTTGGACTAGGTGGAACCTAACTAATTTATAAAGTCAAGATTCTGGGAACCCAGAATAATGATTAGAACAAGGAACCCTGTTTCATTTACTTCCAAGCATTCTATTTGTCCCACCATCAACTACTAGTACAAGTTACTGGTCTATTCAAGTGATAGTATATTCAATGTCTGAAGAATTAATAGAAGAAAATTATTAAATGGAGGTAATTCAATGCATTCATTGAATTTTTCTGAAAAGTAACAATCATTTCGTTTTGGTGACATCACATTGGTGATTCAGAGAAAATTAAAGATTATTATTCTGAGACATTAAACCCACAAAATGCTATTTAACTCAAATTGAGCTTGACCTCATTAATAGAGGCTATAAGCTTTCTGCTATAATTATTTCCACATCTTGATATTCATATTTTATCACTGGAGAAAGAGTAGACCAACACCTGTCTCCAGAGTAAATAGAACTTTTAGAGTCACAGAATATTTCAAAAATTGTTTTAATTCAATGTATTCATTTTAAATGTGAAGAAATGAAGAGCATAAGTAGGTGACTTGCCTGGGTTTCTCATGTGTGTCAGTGGCAAAACTATTATTAGAATCAATTCTAGGATCCTACCTCTAACTATATTGTCATGAAAGATGAGTTACAAAGAAAAAGTAAATTATATTCCTTTCACTATCAGGTTATAAATTGGGTAGCTCAAACAAGAACTTAGCACAGCTTTATTTTCATGATTAATACAACCCATAGAAGATAATATACAATTATTTCAGCAAACACTAACACAAAAATTTTACATTTGGGCCAGCGATATTCTCTGGTCTACATTTAATATGTGAATAATCAGAAACTGATTAAATTTGATGAAACACTTGGTTGGGAGCAGGGTGCATATTATAATTTCAGGAGAACAGACTGGGCACAGTTTGGGAACCAACTTGGTTATAGAGGCGATAAGGCTGTCCAAATATTTGTTCCTTGTCCCATCTGTCTTTCTAAGGCAGCACATTGCGAATGAGAGGGAGAAGGCCAAGTTCACAAACCCTGAATTGTGTTTTTTACTTAGTTTGTAACTATTGCTCTCATACTGAGCATATCACAGATTACCACTAATCTGATAAAATTATGACACATTAGAATAAATGCTGTTTTAATTGCATAATGTCATAAACTTTATAAAATGCTTTCACATGTGTCTGAACTGAAACTCATACTAGCATAACAAAGCAGACAAGTGCAATAGATTGATTGTATAAGTGGCCTAAATCTTCACTCCTCTGTGCATCCATGCCCCTGTGCCATGTGACTTTGCAGTTCATCTCCCTGAGGTGGTTGAGTCCATTTCCTAGCACTTTAATTCTGAGGCCAGCCCTGTGACTTTCTCTGGCCAAGGGCATGTTGGTGGATGTAATGATTGCAGACTCTTGAAAGGAGACTTACACAGTTCCATTTCCTCTCTTGCTCCTATGCCATGATAGTACAGTCAGGCTAATCTACTGGAGCAAGAATCAGAAAACTTTCTGTAAAACACCAGAGAGTAAATATTTTTGGTTTTGTGAGCCATGTGGTCTCCACTGCAACAATTCAACTATGCCACTCTGCCATTGTGACACAAAAGCAGTTGCTTTTGGAAATATAAAAATAAGTAAGTACTGCTGTGTTCCAATAAAACATTATTTATAAAAACAGCCCATGGGCTGGATTTGGCCCACGGTCCATAGTTTGCTGAGCACTGTACCAGAGGATAAGACACATGGGATAGAGTTGAGTTGCCCAAGTAACCCTAGTTGAGATCTTTCTGAATCAACCAAGTTTCAGCCAATTTCCAGATTCCTTAGAGAACCCAGAAACACATATTCAGCAGGACCGCCTGGCTAACCTGTAAGACAGCAGACACATGAGCAAACCCAGTCAAGATCAGCTCAACCCTACAGAATCATTGTCAAAGCCACTGAGTCATAGGATGACTTATCATGA
The DNA here is from genome assembly GCF_028878055.3 of Symphalangus syndactylus. Lineage (NCBI taxonomy): Eukaryota > Metazoa > Chordata > Mammalia > Primates > Hylobatidae > Symphalangus > Symphalangus syndactylus. The sequence goes on from NC_072427.2 coordinate 139,727,503, forward strand.
AGAATTATCGTGGCTATTAATACAGTAGGTAAAGTATTAATTTTGCCACTTCAGAATTAAGGATGGGGCATAAAGCCTCAGTCATTATCTCAGGCAGCCAGAAAGCCTCAAGACCCAAGACTCAGACATAGGTGTTTTTTCAAATCCAATATCTATTCACTATACCACACTGGTTCAGTCCTTCACTATTCTCTTTATTTTGGGTGGTTTTGCTTCTATAAAGATATAGGTATAGATATGAATGACTTAGGCTAAAAGACTAAGAACTTTAGGCAGCCTCTAACTCTCCACTGATGTCCCTCTTAGTTTTGGGTCATTAAAAATTATGTCTGGCTTAAAGTGTGGATTACTTGGATTATTTTCTTGAAGTTACTAATACAGATCTCTTTGTGGTATATCAGAGTCTATATTGTCCTGGTTCATGTTTTCCAAAACTTCAGTAAAAGGAAATAACTTAAATGGTCTACTCTTGCACACAGCTCCTATCTCTCCATTTTACCGCTCACATTTTATGCAGGGCTGTCAGGGCTTTCTGAATTAAATGTGACTTAGGGCCTGCGCTTGCTGACCGAGGAAGCTCATAGGTCCTATAGCTCATCCACAATCTTGTACATGAGCTGTCAAGTATGAGAGATTGGTGCCAAATTCAACCCAACAGGGCCTCTTCCCAGTAGTCTGCCTTCAACAACTCCTCCTTGTCAAATCCAACAGTTTACATAGAATATATAGTGAATAAAGTACCTTGAAAGGTATGAATGTAGAGATGCCGCTTTGGCTGATGGCAGGAACACCTATCAGCTTCCCACAGGGCTGACATTTCAGGCTGGCAGGGGGGAGATGATCATAGGATTTTTGTGCTGCTGTTTCTAAATGGATTTTAAAGACTCCCAAGGCAAATTGCCTCACTTCTCACCATCTGCCTCTGTGAAGAATCAGTGTGATGCAACTATGCAACTCAGAAAACTTTCTTTCTGGTTTCTTTATTTATAAAGTAGAGCTCTCAGGTGAATGGTTTATAGAACCCGTCAGGATTCCCCAGGACTGGGCCTTACTGCGTTAAAATTTAACACTTTGGTTGTCCAAAACTCCATGCCCTTCTCCTCACTGCCTAGCAAAACTTCTAGCCTTAGAATCATTGAATGTTAGATCAGGAAGATAGCAGTCAGCAGTGCTTAGGGGTTTTGAGAGGTCTCCCTAATAACTAGGGATCAGAGATTGTACAATTACCTTTTGATCGTTAACCTCCTAGCTAAACTCAGCATAGACATGCCAAGTCACTTCCTGATTCGTAAGATCCAAGAAGTAGCCTCTTTGTGTTTTAATATAGTGAAAGGGAGAATGTATCCGTCAGAAGAATGATTGGATAGCCCAAGAAGCAGGAAAAAAAAATACAAAGATAAGCATTGACTATACCTATCCAAGCACCCACAGTGGTGAGGGTCCTACGTCATCAGACTTGGCCTTGCCAGTCCCAATTGCAGAGTCATTCCAAGTGTAAAGGTGAATTGAATGTGGGGTGCTGTGGCCAATAAACTGTAAGGTTTTTAGTTTCACTGAAGAGAGATTATCTCCATCTTGAAGTGAATAATGGATGTGTCAGATTATCTTAGTCTTACGCCATTTAATATTTGATTCCTCTAACTCTGTTTGGTTTAAACCCACACTCACCAAACATGCTGTTTGGCCACACAAGCTAACAAACAGCAATGTGCAGAACACTGGGACGTAGAGTGACTCTGGGATCTTTAGCAGTGATCCCGTAGAGAGAACCAACAGCAGCCTATGAGAGGCTTCCAGGGCAGCTTGACCAAAGCAGGAGAATGGACTAACCTCTGGGATTCAGACAACCAGGCCATGGGACAATTACAAGTCTGTTTCCATGCATTTCCTGCCATTCTCATTTCCACTCCAGTCTCATTTATATGTAGGTTCTTCTGAATCTGCCTCTCTGGGCCTAAGATCTCCTGTGACCTGAAAGAGTCATTTCCTCAGTCTTCAAAATAGAAGGACTCGTCTATTTGACATTAATTCAACAAGGATTTCTCAGCCTTGTTTAAACCACAGAGGCTTTCGATGTACATAAATATCTCATGACCTACCCCCACCCATCAACATGCCCAAGACAATATCAGTGCATCTTACAGATGTCCCACCTATTAAGAAGATGCTACGTCATGTAGTTTTATATAAAAATATAAAGTTTTATCCAATATAATACAGATTCAGTATCTATATAAATATGTTTGCCCTTGCTATAGTAATTCTGGTAAAATCTACCCCTCTCCAATTTCATTTGAGAGTCGCTGAACCCTGCCCCCAAAACTCCCATCATTGCCCTAGATGATGACTCTATAATAGATACAGATAAATATGTTCCAGTTTCAATGGACCTTGAACTGCTTGTGATGGAGTTGCCTTAGGAAAGGTGAGGACAGAATGAGGCCTGAATGAAGGGAGATGGTGGTGTTTGAAAAAGTAACAATGGTATCTAACTACTAAGCATCCATAATGGTTAGTATTGATGATGGTAGTGTGTGTGTGTGTGTGTGTGTGTGTACACAGATATGCATGCAGATACAAAGATAACCACAATCTTTATTTTCAAATTAAGTAGCAGAAACATGAAAACAAACCCATCCTATTCCTCATAAGTAATAGTGTTAAGGCAAGCTGTACCATTCCACCTGAGTCCCATCACAAGTTAAAGTCACTTAGCACACAGACTTCACTCTAGAGCCAATTCTGTCTTGTAGTCAGGTGGGAAATCCTCGATGCACGGGAGTCTAGACCAGTAAATAGCTTTCCCCTTCATCCACCCTCCTTCATAAAAGCAGTTTCTCTAATAAATCCCCCTGAATCTAAAGCTTCTCTTGTGAGTAAAAGTATAGTTAGAAACTATTCTAAATTGTTTTTACAACTTATACTTACATTTAGAAACTGAATTGGGTAATCCCTAGATTTTTTCATTTTTCCTTAAGTGTGTTCTGTTCATATACATAGTTCCCATACCTCTGAGAATATAAAATTTAAATGTCCTTTTCCCCTAATAATTGTCTACTAATGAATATCAAATATTAGTAGCTACATGGATAACTGCTACAATAACCACAATCCATTCTGCTTCTACTTAGAGAAGCGCTACCAAGTGAGAAGAAAATTTGAGAAAACAGTGAAGACGTGATAATGGTTCAACAAAGATCTGACCCAAAACCAGGAGGAATTCAGTTATCTGAATCTTTATGATTGAGAGGTTACTGAAATAATTCACACATAGGAAACACTTAATGGCTTCGAATATACTTTTCTCAAAGGCTCCACGTACAGAAAAGCATATGACCTTCAAAAAATCTGCTAAAGTTTGAGGAAACTGCAGATCAGACAGCATAAGTCAGTTGCTCAAATCCAGAGCAGGGTGTGTGTGTGTGTGTGTGTGTGTGTGTGTGTGTGTGTGTTCATGCCAGCAGAGCCAACTCATGGGTTTCAGACTTTTCCCTCCTGAGCTCACGATCTTTTCTATTAATTACACCACAAAGAGTTCCTAAGGCCAAGATCCACAGCATGCAAAGCTGCTTTTTAACATTAGCAAAAGAAGTAAAAAGAAACTTGTATGGAATTCTATGTAGTCAATTGCCTAATAGGTTTTGTTTATGGACTTCAGAGTTGCTCAAACTATGAAACCTAAAATACAACACAGTGACTTTTCTCTTGAGTGGCACATCTAAATGAACAATTCACAAATGTCATTAAAAGTACTGTTTGAGAAATACATATTTAAAATTAAAATGCATCAAAAGATATGAAAATCAAAAACTAATATAAATTGGATGGCATATATATGAAAAAAACTGATATTTTAAAAGCTTACCATTTATTATAGAGACTTAAGTACACATTCCATTTAAGACCAAAAAAATCTAAATTTGTGTGATTTACGTGCTACATACATATTTATATGTAGAAACCATAGAACATATCTGGGTGCTAAATCTATTAAGCGAAAGTTTGTGGGGAGACAGGATATGCATACAATCTCAAATTATCACCCCACATATGATTATAAAAATAAAAGGATCCCTTTAAAATGGACAGATTTGGTTGACACTACCTTACTAAATTGATCAAATTTAATATCACCAATAACAGGGCAAACTGATATCATATGCCTGTTGATGTTTTATAGTGTGAAGGACACACCACCAAAAATGTTTAATCTGAATCTAAGAATGAGAAAATCATAGATAAAACAAATCCAGATTAAGGGTCATTCTGTAAAACAACTTGTCTATACTCTTCAAAAAATGTCAAGGTTATACAAAAGAGAAAGAAAGTGAAAGAACTCTCTCATTTAAGTGAAACCTAAATAGAAATGATAACAGAAGGCAATGTTTGGTCTTTGATTCCTGGATCAAAAATAAAGCAGTTATGAAGACTATTACTGGGGAAATACGAAAAAATTGGAATAAGGACTCTATATATGAAATATTATTATATTAATAGTAAATGTCTTGGGTGTAATAATGGTATTGCAGTTATTTGGAGAATGTCTTGTTAATAGGAAAAGCATGCTGAAGTATTAAAGAGTGACATGTCATTATATCTACCACTTACTCTCAGCTGTTTCAGAGAAAAGGAAAACAGAGAGAGAAGGAAAGCAAATATGCAAAATATTAACAACTGGTGAGTCTAAGCAGGGTATAGAGTGGTTCTTTGTACTATTTTTCAACTTTACCCTAGATTTGAAACTTTTGAAAACAAAATGTTGGGAAAAATAAAACCAGACAAAATCATTCTTTAAATTATTTCATATGTCCATTTCAACAGTGTTGAAATATAGGTTTCTCATACATGCAATTCTTTTATAGATTCAAAAGTGAAGTGTTGTGTGAATGTTACAAATCATAACATGATCCAAATTTATAAGAAAGTACTTTAAACATCAGACAAAAGACTTAAGAATTATTATGTTAAATTTCTAATCCAAATGTGAAACAAGAATACAGGATATTGGCAATGCTAATATTCAAAATGGGTTTACCCCAGTTCGTAATTCCTCTGCTCCTCTCCTACCTAAAATCTTAAGAAAGTATTCATTATAAATTGGAAGCACAGAATTCTTAAAAAACCAACTGGATGCTGAGTTGTATGATTTTCTTTACAGGTACAATTTACTTTTCAGCAACCTGTAAGCCATGGAAAGAGTAACTCCATATCCAACAAAAAAACCCAAAGCTCTATTTGGCTGGGGAAGGGGTGTCAAATACGCAATGGTGTGGTAGATCCGTGCTCCGACGAATAGTCTGAAGTGCAGGATGGCTGCAGAAGGGTCGGGACCACTCAAGGAATACAGGAGGCCAATTCCAAGAAATGGAACAATATTTTCAAGGTCATTCAGGTGGGCTCTGTGGAAAAAGATAACTATTAAAGACACTAATTTCAAAACAGTAGATATGTATCCTTTTTTCTCTCTCTTCTAAAAACTAAATCCGAGCACTGACGGATCCTTAAATTTCAAAGTAAGATTTTTTTTTTCTCTCAAATTGTCTTGCTTCCTTATCCACTTGACTTTTATTTAGAATCTCTCATTATTTCTGTTTCTTCTTATTTTTAGTGTATCTTTAAATATCACAGAAGGCATTTTGTAGTTCCTAGAATATCAAAACAACATCTATCTAATAGAACTCATTTCATTTTTGTAAATACAAAATACTTTTTTCTTATGAGGTTCATAACAATTAGCAATTCAAGATTCTTTTTATAAAAATTCTTTTCCCTGAAGGAAGAAAAGCCTTTTGGTGTTGATTTTTCTTAAGACTCCTCCTTTGCTTCTGCTACTCTACCAAATGATTATTGAGAGAATCCTTGCCAATCCAAACTGCTAGGTTGCCAATAATTAATTTACCAATTTAATATCAAGAATCTCATGCTCTTATATCTAAATAACAGAATACATAACTAGCCTTTCAAATATAGTAAAATTTTGGCTAACCTATCTTCCAAATGCCAAATAAATTCGTTAGGAATGATGGTGCAAAACTACAAAGGACACACAAAAAGTAGGATAGGTGAAAGAGAGAAAGAGAGAATTTCCTAAATGTTTTCTTTCTAACAGAGCTAGAAGAAAACAAAAAGAATGTTTTAGCCACAGTTTTGCTCCAAACCATGGCATCTTGAGTTTCTCTGGCTAAGACCGAATACAAAACACATCTACTGTGGACTTGACATTTTTACTATTGTTGTTGTCATTTCTATTGTTGTTTTTAGAGATGAGGTCTTGCTCTGTTGCTCCGTCTGAAGTGCAGCGGCACAATCATAGCTCACTGCAGCCTCAAACTCCTGAATCTCAGCCTCATGAGTAGCTGGGACTACAGGCCTCACCACCATGCCTGGCTAATTTTTTAAATTTTCTTTTTAGAGATGGGGACTTGCTATGTTGCCCAGGCTGGTCTTGAACACCTGGTCTCAAGCAGTCCTCCAGCCTCAGCCTCCCAAAACACTGGGTTTACAGGTGCAAGCTATCATGCCCAGCAACATTTTTAAAAATACTTAATTTTAAAATGTCATGTCCCTTAAGTCTACAGAATTAGAAATTGCTTTAGAATCTAGGCTAGAGATGGAGAGTTTGATAGAGTTTGTCAGCTATTGATACGTATTTCAAAATGAAAACTATTTCTGCTTTACGTTACTCTCTTCCATAGCATTAAACATATAATTATTACATATCGCCTGCTCAATGATGGTCACTTTCCTCCTCTCCTTTCCTTTCTCCTGTCTTCCCTAGATTATCTCTAAGCTTGCCTCACAAAGACGATGACTACATAGAAACATGAAGACAGCAGCAGCCCAGATAAGTAATGATTTGAAAAGGCTTCAATACAGAATAAAAGCAAAGAGAGGAAGGTGTGAGTGTTCCTGTGCCCTCTCTTTCATGGAACAATACAAGCACTACTGAGAATGAGATGGGAAAGAAAAGACAGGAATACCATTTTCTATTAAAGAAGGGCCCACTTTGTCAATGACACCGAGTATTTGTTTTGGCCCTGTGATTTCTCCTGCAGCATCACAGAGATATCGTCACCTCCAATCTTAGGCACGTTAGTGTTCTCCTTCGCAACATGCCAAAAGGACAGAAATTTTAAGGTTGAGGAAGAAACTAGAAAAAGGAGAGTCTCTGGAAAACACTGTTCACTTCTATGCTTGTGTGAAGCAGTTGACAAGTGGAATGGAATGTTAAAGCAGAGAAGAACGTCAAGGACAGTAAGAGGACGATGCGGGTAGAGGGAAGGAAGGTCAAGGGGCAGGGGTTCCTTTACCTTTCTAGCTCCTGCATGTTTTTCTAGCCTCATTTTCTCTTTATCTTATTCTCCCTTTTGAGTTCTCTTTCTCTTTCATCAGCCCTCAAAATGTTCTCAAAATTAACACTCCTCATTATGCTAATAAGGCCTGTTTTCCACAGACCCTCATATTTATGCCAATTTATGCTGTATTTTGTACTTCTTTTGAGACTCTGTTCCAGGCAAACAGTTCCCCAGCTTTCTCTGTGAGCACCTACTGCAGTGCACTGTCACCTTTCCGTCCTAACCCTCCCCTCTGCTCCAATGACAGACTCCTTCCTGGAGCAGCAGCTTCCTTCACGTTAGTGCCATTTAAGAACAGCTGCCAAAATCTATCACCAGGTGGACATCAATCTTCCTAAGAGACCACTTTCTACCTGGGTCTATTACCCTTCTTCCCCATGATTACATTTTCCCATTTTTCTTTCTCCTTTGGAAAGACATTCCCTGGCACACATTTGCTCTGTGACGGACCTTCCCACCATCTCTGTGCTCTTGAGGTCACAGCCACGCCTCCTTCTCTCAGATCAGAATTACTTGGATCCCAGCATCCACCTGACCTGGACTGCCATTGCTACACGCATCTGGGGATTGTCAGGCTGTGAACAACTACAAAAGGAGCTGCACAGCAGGCTCTTCCTGACGCCCTCATCTCAGCCAAAGCTCTTCACCCTCAGCACACAGCCAGCCGTGTGTTCACATTCTCCCAAAGGAATTTTCCCAAATTGATGAGACTTCTTCTCTCCTCTTCCTCCTTTCAAATCCTAATACTCTTCAAGGTCTTCCTTTATGAAATATTCCATGGAACTAATGGAACATGGCTTCATATCATTCTCCCATTACTATATGCATGTGGGTCTTTTGGGGGCAGGGATGGGGGGAACATTATAAACCCCTGAAGGTCAGGAACCCAGTTTTAAAGCTCTTTGATAGCATCCCAATAGAATAAATGACAATGATACATACACAATAATCTCTCCATATATGTGTGTTCATACACTGGGGCCACGAGGGACATCATCCAGTTCAACCCCTAGCTTATGTTCCAGTCTCCTGACAGAGTCCCAGCAAGTGTCACTTGGACACTCCATGGAACACTCTTAGTGAAGGGTTATTCTCTACCTTTAAAGGGAATATATTCTAAATGTCTCTCCTGTCCCTAAATACCAACCTCAAGCCTTTATTCTGTCTTTCGAATGACTCCCTGTATTTCACCAGCTGGCCTGTTTGCCTTTCAACTTTCTTTTTATCTTTTTGTGTTGAATGTATATGGTCTTGAATGCTTCCTAGACAAGCTAAGATGGTATTAAATAAATAAATAAATATGTCAAGTGCTTTCTAACCATCACTGGTTTCTGTCTGTCCAGAACTCAAATAACTGACTTTAAGTCACATATCTTGGTATTTCAACAAATATTACTTTAAGTTTTTAATTAATTGTTCCATATGTGTATGTATTAATTTTCATGATTGTTGCACGCGGGAAAGCATACTTTTCACTTCATTTGTAGCCCCATTCTGGCCCTGCCATTCAAACATGCTAATCGTAACATCTTTACAATTACTGAAGTAACAAGAGAGGGGAAAAAAAAAAGTGTAGCTTAAAAATGGAAAGGGAAGATTCTGGAAACGCTCTCTCTGAAAAGGCTCTCCAAAAGTGTGTTATTAGGCACTTTTTCGATTAAACAGTTACTATCTCAAAAAGCATTATACAACTGGAAACTCCACTCTTTTGGAGACGCTCTTCTCTTACTATGCTGAAAAGCCAGTGTCTCATCACCAGGGGGCGCTTGTGCACACAGTCGCTGCACCTCCTCCAGGACTCCGAACCTTTTCAGAACTGGGGTCAATTGTTCTTTCTAACATTGATTTGCAACCTGACTAGCGGATCAATTTAGATAGCGTCGTTTTCCTCTAAAAGTACAATCCCACGGGCAGGGAGTAAGTGTGGAAGGTCGGAAAGAATAGTAGGGAGGAATCTAAAATCCCCAAATAAAATATCTTTTGTTACGCTTTCACACAGGAGACTTAGATTTTCATTTCAATCTTACTAATACTACTGAGGGTCTAATTGCTTCTCATCACTTTCCAGTTCTGGGCAATTTTATAAATACAGGGTCATGACTAGCATCATGCAGGCAGCTGCCTGCTCTAAAAGGGGAAGTGCATAAAGGACCAGACAAGGCTTTAAACATTTTCATGTCTCTTCAGTGGTTTTGAAAACTTCAAGCTTCACTCACTTTTTAAAATTTTTTTCGTCTAACACATAATTTTTCCTTCGATATTGTTCTGCTATTGTTTGAAATTTCCACAGTGATTCTTTGTCCTGAAACTATTTTATATCCATATTCTTGACACAACCCATTTTCAAGACTCACTGATTTACTCAGCAGGGCTGCTGAATTAACAAGTATATAACTAGGTGAGATAGAGGGTGAAATGTTGTGCTAAGTATCTGCACAGACTTTTTCTTAGAAGAGAAACACTCTTGCTTGATCAACAGCTTGGGGGTAGAATTGTTTTGCATGAGCAAGAAGATACTTTTAATTTTAGCGCTGAAAAGTTTGAAGATTCTGTAGGGCTAGAGGAGAGCCTCAAAATTGGTGTAACACTGGGCATTGCTTGAGTGAGAGGTCCAGCTACAGGGCATATTCCCCAAAGAGACGATGCTGAAGGCCATTGTCTGACAGAGAAATAACATACAACTTAAAATGTTCGTGTTGCCACAGTGTAAACGCCTCAGCACTTCCACTTACTCAAATCTATTTTTAGCCACATTTTTTTTTTAGTTAATTTTTGAAGGGAACTGACGAAACGGCTGGATTAACATCCAGCATAACCAACTGCAGAATATGGAAACATGCATAGAAGCAGGAACCCAGATCCAGAGTTAATCTGGAGATGATATGCCGTAGGGGAATCTGCAGAAATCTTGGGAGGGGCTTCAGACTTTCACAGAGAATCAAAAAAGGGATAATGCAACCTAGGTGTCCATCAATATGAATTGGATAAGGACAATGTGGTACATATACACCATGGAATACTACACAGCAGTTAAAAAAAAAAAAGAATGAAATTGGGCCAGGCGCAGTGGCTTACACCTATAATCCCAGCACTTTGGGAGGCCAAGGTGGGTGGATCACCTGAAGTCAGGAGTTCAAGACCAGCCTGGCCAACATGGTGAAACCCAGCCTCCACTAAAAATACAAAAAAAATAGCTGGGCGTGGTGGCACATGCCTGTAGTCCCAGCTACTCAGGAGGCTAAGGCAGGAGAATGGTTTGAACCCAGAAGAAGGTTGCAGTGAGCCGAGATCACGCCATTGCGCTCCAGCCTAGGTGACAGAGTGAGACTCCATCGCATAAAAAAAAAAGAATGAAATGATGTCCTTTGCAGCAATATGGATGCAGCTGTAGGCAATTAATTACCCTAAATGAATTAACACAGGTAAAGAAAAACAAATACCACAAGTTCTCACCTATAAGTGGGAGCTAAACACTGGGTAATAAACACAAAGATAGCAACAATAGATACTGGGGACTATTAGAGGGGGTAGAGAAGGGGAGACAAAGGTTGAAAAACTAACGGGTACTATGCCCACTACCTGGGTGATAGGAACAATCATACCCCAGTCGTATCTTGGCTTATTGCTTTTCATTGCTCATTGAATTCCCAGTACATTAAAACATAATATCTAAAAAGAGATAGCAGTGGGGAGAGGGACAGAGAGAAAGAGGTTCCTACTCCTCCTGAGTGTCAACATTCTTATTTTGAATCTTATGCAAAAATACCTAATTCTTCAACCTTTTACATGAGTTGACAGTCTCACCTACAGAGAAAGATGATAAAACTGCAAGAACCTACTGTTCCCATTTCACCTCCTCCTTGCCGTTACTTTTGATATATCCCTATATAAAGCAATGTCATTAACCACAAGGAAGTACAGATAAAAGTACAGTATTGCAAAATTGGCAATACATACAATTGCAGTGATACTTGGAGACTTTCAGATGTCCGGTTTTCTGTTAATTGTCACGTGGAGTAGGTAAGAGGTCTCACCTTTTTTCCTCAGTCTCCAAGACTCTGAGACGTCTTCACTGAACTCCTTGACCAAAATTGTTTCATAAAGTAAGTAATTTCAAGAGACATGGTTTACCTGCGTACACGTTCTACTCTGTCATCTGTTCGAAGATACTTCTTGGCATTTTCTCCTTTGCCAAATGTTACACAGTCTTCTGGATTGGCAAAAACCTATTCCAAATACCAAGAAAAAAAGCTTATTTCAAATACTGGCTGGGAGCAATAGCTCGCACCTGTAATTCCAGCACTTCGTGAGGCTGAGGCAGGATTGCTTGGGCCCAAGAATTCAAGAACAGCCTGGGCAATATAGGGAGCCCCTGTATCTACAAAAATGTGTTTTAAACAGCTGGGCATGGTGGTGGGCCACATGCCTGTGGTCCTAGCTACTCAGGCAGTTGAGGTGGGAGGATCACCGGAACCCAAGAGGTTGAGGCTGCAGTGAGCTGTGATTGCACCACTACAATCTAGTCTTGGTGACAGAGAAAGACACTGTCTCAAAAAAAAGAAAACAAACAAACCAACAAATAATGTGGGGATATTCTACCTAGTAAGTTATTTGCATTTTAGTGGAAGAAATATAGACATCCAGGTTGGCCCATTTGGAGCAATAAATCAAACACAAGAGGAGAAGGCATCTATAGTTAAAACTGAATTTTTATTAACAATGCAAAGTTGTAAAAAGAGAAGCCTAAATAAGAACTTGAACAAAAACCAGTGAATAAAAATAGTGAAAAGGAAGCAAATATGGGGAAAGTCATAATTCTAAGGCAGTGACTATTACTATGGTTCACTGGTATCTTTTTCACAGTGATGTTGACATACCTTCCCTCAAGTGTATTAACATTTCCAAGTGACTGGCTCATCTGAAAGTAATACGTTTACCTGCCAAAGGTTTTAGAGAACAGGCAAGAAGCATAAAAGAGTAAGGGATGGGAAAGGTGTCTTGTACTTTGTCAGAACGTGTGTACCTCTTTTCTTTTTCTAAACCAGATAAAACTTCGGGTTGAAGAATACTGTATAATGAAATTTGAGATGCTGAACTGCATTCCTAGGAATAAGAAGTACACATTCATGTATTGCTTCCTGCAATTATTATGTTCTTTGAAATAGCTTCCCCATCCCTTGAAACTTGAAATCTGCATTTAAAAAATATTTAAGCATGTGCCACTATTTAATAATTTATGGCAGAGAAAAACACAAACTGCAAAATTAATCTCATTTGTTTTCTAGTTTTTCTTAATATAATATTAACATTACATTAGAGATAAAGACGTTGAAGAGAACTGATGCACAGGGCTGAGATACTGCCCATCAGTTTTCCTCAACATCTTTATCTGGAATAAATATTCCAGATAAAGTTCCTAAGGTCAGGCCTGTCTGTCTTGTTCATCGTCGTGCTCCCCTAAATAAGTGCCTAGCACACACTAGATGTACAATAAATATATGTTGAATAAAGAAATAAATGTATTACAATGGAAAGAGCATTAAATTGGGTTTAATGCAATTTCAGTTTGAATCTCAGTTTCACTCTTTATTTGTATGTAACCTTGGGTAAGCTATTGCTAAAGACTGAATGCTTGTGGCCCCCCAAAATTTGTATATTAAAGCCTAATCTTCGATGTGATAGTATCTGGGATATGAGGCCTTTGGGAGGTAATTAGGTGAAGGGAGTGGAGTCCTCATGAATTAGATTAAAGTCTTTATAAGAAGAGGAAGGAGAGAGTTTGCTTCCTTCTCTCTCTCTGTGTGTGCTCTGCCAATGTGAGGATACAATGAGAAGATGGCCGTCTGCAAGTCAGGAACTGGGCCCTCACTGAACACCAGATCTGCTGGCATCTTGATTTTAGACTTACCAGACTCCAGAACCGTGAGACAAATGTCTGTTGCTTAGGCCACCCAGTCTATGGCATTTTGTAAAAGCAGCCCAAATGGACTCAGACAGCTACTTAACCTCTAAGTTCCCCTTCTATATAAAATGGAAAGATGAATCCTCATTTCACCTGACAATGCTAACAATTGTGTAAAATGACTCCATGACCAAGCACACATAAAAAGCATGTGGCTCCCGGCACTCTCCAAATTTGAATTCCCTTCATCTTTTCTTATAAGACGGTACATTTCCTTGGTGACATTCTGTGTCTAGAAGTCAGTGTGGCCCTGGAAGCAGACAGCCACTTTGTTGCCCTGATGCTGCAACACATCAGCGTATGAGAGATGTGCCCTCCATTAAAATGCAAACATCCTTCCATTATACCTCAAAATAGTAGGCCAGGCCCACGCCTGTAATCCCAGCACTTTGGGAGGCCAAGGTGGGTGGATCACCTGAGGTCAGGAGTTTGAGACCAGCCTGGCCAACATGGCAAAACCCCATCTCTACTAAAAACACAAAACTTAACTGGGCTTGGTGGTGTGTGCCTATAATCTCAGCTACTCAGGAGGCTGAGGCATGAGAAGCACTTGAACCCGGGAGGCAGAGGTTGCAGTGAGCCGAGATCCTGCCACTGCACTCCAGCCTGGGCAACAGAGTGAGACTCCGTCTCAAAAAAAGAAAAAAAAGATAGTAACAAGGAAACACCTTAGGGAAGACTGTGACCTGTAGATAAAATCAAGGCTCTAGAGGACAAAACTCAGGACAGATCCTAAGAGAGAAACAGATGGTCTCCAGGAAAATGTTGCTGAATGGGCACAGGGACTACACCGGTGAAAGTATTTTAACTTTGTAAAGGGAGCCTTGCTCTACGCGCTTCAAGCACACATAAACCCTGCTTGAATACAGAATATATGCTTCAGAATCTGTCTACCACCTTCCCCACATCTGCACTTAAAAAAAAAAAAAGTCATTCTTATAATGCTGGGTAGAAATAGTATCCACTTAAAAAGTCAGAAGTACACAAAATTCAAAACGCTCATATCATATGAGGCTCACTTTGAAAGTAAGAACTTTAATTCTCAGCCTTTTTCTTCTTTTCCTTTCTTCTTTTTTTTTCTTACCAAAATCATACCCTTGACCTGTACTAGAGCTGAAAATACCAGTTAACTGTCTGGAAAATGATTGTTTTCTAAACCCTCATTGACAAAATTAATTCCAAAATGAAAGAAAGTTTCCGTGAAAACTGATAATCCAGAATATCTCATCTGCTTAGCAGAATGATAAAAAGGTAAAAGCCATAATGAAAAAACCATTTACTAGTTTCTAGGAGAAAGCAACTCTTCCATAAATACATCAGATCCATCTGTGCCAAACGATTGCATACTTCACTTACAGCATAAAACAGTGTGCTATTGGGCTTTACCAAAAATAAAAAAAGAAAATTAAGAAAACTGCTCTCCAGAATTCCAACTCTTAAAAGTAAGAAAATATTACCTCCAAATTTCTTACCTTTCTTGTCAATCTATAGAATGCAGTTGCAGTACTCATAAGCATCATTTTTGAAAGAATAATTGTTGCATAGGATGCAAAAGCCATGAATACTTCATCATCCATTACCTGGGTGAGGTCAACCATTTTTTCAATTTTGGTCTGGAATCTTAAAAAGATTTAAATAGAATGAGAAAAAGCAGACATAAATACCCAAAGTAACTGGAAGATCATTTGATGTTCTTATGTTGCAGCATTAACTATACTGTTCTTAAAAATATCTTGGACTATTTGCAGAAGAAATGATCGTTTAGTTTTTAAAATGTCAAAGTAAATAGGGGCTGAGCGCAGTGGCTTATACCTGTAATCCCAGCACTTTGGGAGGCCGAGGGGGGTGGATCACTTGAGGTCGGGAGTTTGAGACCAGCCTGCCCAACATGGTGAAACCCCATCTCTACTAAAAATACAAAAATTAGCCGGACGCAGTGGCGTGTGCCTGCAATTCCAGCTACTCGTGAGAATGAGGCAAGAGAATTGCTTAAATCCGGGAGGTGGAGGTTGCAATGAGCCAAGATTGCGCCACTGCACTCTAGCCTGGGCGACAGAGAGAGACTCTGTCTCAAAAAAAAAAAAGTATACAATATTATATTTTATCTAGTTCTATATTATTAAGTTTGAAGACATCAAACAAGTACTACTTGAAAAAAAGGGTGCAGTATAAGCAAAAATAAATAGCAAAAATGCCCTAAACATAGACTAACATCACATACTTGCACTGAGATTAACTATAAGTAGGTTGAAAGCAAAAGACCAGAGGTCACAGATTGATCTCTTTGGAAACATCAAGCTATGCACCTAGTAGCAGCACTGAACTCAGGAAGGCCTCAGCTCTTACGTATCCTGCTTTGGAGACCCAACTTACAACTCGTTGTCATTTCAATAGTATTCAAAACTGTAGGCTTTAGGACTTGAATTCCAGTCCCACGATTTAGCTGTTAACCTTGCTTGAGGGATTCAGTCTCTGAAACTAAATTTCTTCATTCTTAAAATTGAAACAGTAGGCCTGGCGTGGTGGCTCATGCCTGCAATCCCAGCATTTTGGGAGGCCAAGGCGGGTGGATCATGAGGTCAGGAGATCGAGTCCATCCCGGCTAACACAGTGAAACCCCATCTCTACTAAAAATACAAAAAATTAGCCGGGCGTGGTGGCGGTCGCCTGTAGCCCCAGCTGCTCAGAAGGCTGAAGCAGAAGAATAGCATGAACTCAGGAGGCGGAGCTTGCAGTGAGCCGAGATCGCACCACTGCACTCTAGCCTGGGTGACAGAGCGAGACTCTGTCTCCCTCCAAAAAAAAAAAATTGAAATAGTAATAGCTTCTAACTTAATGGGTTGTTGTCTAATGTAATGGAGATAAAATATGGACTGGCCCAAGAAAAGCCCTCAATAAAGTTTATAATATCCTTATCACGATCGTCATCACGATCACCGTCATCAATTCGAAGACAGGTAAAGAAGGAGAAGCAGGATAATGGAAACATCAAAAAAACAGGCTTGCAAATGCAAGGTAAGGAATTACCATATATGGTACTTTCATGGGTGTAATAGGGAAGGAGAATTAGCTTTACATGATCCTCGAGTCATTTCACATTCCAAAGTTACATTCAACTAAAAGCTGTTGAGTAGAGGAATGTAGCTATCTGTGTCTGGAATTGGAAGTATAATTGGGAATGTGCTGAAGAGGAAAGCCAAGACACTGGTGATACTGAAGTCAAAACAGGTAGGAATTTAGGGTAAAGCTTAAAATGTAAATTTCCAGTCCTCTGCCATTATTCTTTGTAACCTCCTCTTGTTCTTTCATCAGCCCTGCTATCTACTTCTCTCTCTTCCACAGAAACACACATCTTTTCTCAGACCCAAGCTTAGACGCTATTTCCTGCTTGGCATGCAGTACTATCTCTTCTAGATGATGTCCATTCCTGCCTTTAAAGCTTAACCCCTGCATGTGTCCTTATTAGCCTGACATCTATCAGATGCAATCTTTCTATCCATCTTACCAGTAATCTATACATTTATATGTATCATTATTGGTCACATAGCCATCTTTGTGTTGCTGGTGAATGTGATTAAAATCCACATACATATTTATTTAGCTTTATTAGAGTTTGCTATCTGTTCAACTATACTATGTACATTATGTACACTACTTTCATCACCTTTGTTAATCTATTACAATTGTCATAACTATACCCATTTCACAAAAGAAGAAAAAGGGAATTACAGTTGTTAAGCTGCCAAGTGGGACACGAACACTCCATACAGTTACTACACTGTACTCTCTCTTTGAAGAAACTTGATTAATTCTGCTCTCAACTCTTTAATTCTGCTTAATTCTAATTCAATCGACATTAAGTGAATGCCTACTCTGTGGCTGGCACAAGTAGACACCCCTTATATCTGTCATCTTCTTTCTTTTTCCAGTTATGTGGTGAGGGATTATCATTCCCACTTTGCAGATAAAGAAATCAAAGCTACCTAAGTAACTCCTATTTTTTTTTTTGTTTTCTTTTCTTTTTTTGAGATGGAGTCTCGCTCTGTCACCCAGGCTGGAGTGCAGTGGTGCAATCTTGGCTCACTGCAACCTCTGCCTCCTGGGTTCAAGCCATTCTCCTGCCTCAGCCTCTCGAGTAGCTGGGATTACAGGTGCCCGCCACCACACCTGGCTAATTTTTGTATTTTTAGTAGAGACGGGGTTTCACCATATTTGTCAGGCTGGACTTGAACTCGTGACCTCAGGTGATCCACCCACCTCAGCCTCCCAAACTGCTAGGATTACAGGCGTGAGCCACCATGCCTGGCCCCCGTATTTTTGTTTTCTTAGACTAAAAATATACAGCTTGGATTTAGGCAAACAGAAACCACATGCGCAAGGTTTTTAAAAAATCCCCTAGACAGCAAATTAATCAGCCTCCACAAGTCTCTAGTCTTGAAAGCACAGTATGTTAGATTAGCTCTCAGTGCAAGATAATATTTTCAGTAACATTTAATGTGTCTGCTTTTGTTCTAGTATTGAAGGGGTGAAAGTCATGAATAAACTGCACTATCCTTCAGAGTGTTAGTAAAGTAATTAGCTTTACTAACAGATCCTTTACTAAAGGATCCCTAAGTCCCAGGCCTCTGTACAGAGATCTGAAGAAATACAGCAAGCATGTGAAGTTTTTTAAAATTAAGGTAAGTTTATCAAATAGAAAGTTGTTACTTAACAATAATTTTAAAACTAAAACATTCTCTATAGGCCTCTACTAATGTTCCCAGAATGAAATTTATTTATTGATGGAACAAAAATCCAGAGAACTTTTTTTTCCCCCCCTCAGTGAAAATCAGCATTGGAAGAGTAGAGAAAAATATGGCAGCCTCCCAGGACTGTTGGTAGGAAAGTACACAAAGAAGTCAGTGGCTGGGAAAAAGGGCAATGGGAGGCCTTTTCTTTAAAAATGAACAACACACAGCGCACTTCACACAGAGTTTCTCAATCACGAAGAATGTGGCTTAACTCCTCAAGTCTGTGGGTTTGGGAGACAAGCCTCTGACACACACCTGATGAGTCAATGAACCATCCCTCCAGGGTAACATCTTCCACTTCACAGGTACCCAAGAGCCAGGTAACGAGCAGTTAAGGTAAGAACATTAACAAATAGTAGTTGTTTATAGCATGGATTAAGGCAGTGCTGGTGTAAACCTTTTTTTTCCCCCAAAGCTGATTTATCAATAAATTGCCATGAGTTTGTTGCACAAAACTGGAGCCGTTATCATGGTTGGCTCTGCAGTCAAAACAAAATTACTGAAAGCCTTTTACCAGGAAAGGTTGTCAGGAGGGAGAAAAGTGGTCCTGTATAATAATAAATAACAGGATGAAATGTTAAGTGGTTTGAGGATTCAAGGAATGAAGGAGAAATAATCTAAGAAAAGTAAGCAGGGAAAAATACTAATTTGGTTATGAATTATAGAAAATATTTACAATGATGAATCATGTTCACACAGTGGTTTGTTTGCTCATTATATTCTCCACTCATTGGCCAGCATGGTAATAAATATCTCGACCTCTTTTGCCAGAGACCAGAGCTCTGTCCCCTAATGTGGAGGTGACTTCTTCATAAGAGGACATGGGGTAGAGTATCAAGTATTCAAAACTCTGGAACTAGATTGGCATTTGGGTGGATCTCGACCCTGCCACTTAGTAACTGTGACTTAACTTCTCTGGGACCTCTTCACCTTACCTGTAAAAGGAGTTGAATAAGAACTCCTATTTCACCGGATTCTTGTGAGCCTTGACTGAGTAAAGTTAGAAAAGCGGGGCCGGGCGCGGTGGCTCAGGCCGGCAATCCCAGCACTTCCGGAGGCCGAGGCGGGCGGATCACGAGGTCAGAAGATCGAGACCATCCTGGCTAACACAGAGAGACTCCGTCTCTACTAAAATTACAAGAAATTAGCCGGGCATGGTGGCGGGCCGCCTGTAGTCCCAGATACTCGGGAGGCTGAGGCAGGACAATGGCGTGAACCCGGGAGGTGGAGCTTGCAGTGAGCCGAGATCGCACCACTGCACTCCAGCCTGGGAGACAGAGCGAGACTCCGTCTCAAAAAAAAAAAAAAAAAAAAAGCTCTGGGACCTGTTAAATGCTGTGTGTTTGGCAAATAAAAAAGCTCCGACTTTGGCGCTGTTCTAGGCACTGAGGATTTTAGAATTTTCAAAAAGCTTTTGCATATTTTATCTTGCTTGACCTGAAAAACCCTGAGGTAGAGCAAATAATATTTTTTTCTACCTTTAGTATATAAGGAAATTGAGGCCCAGAAAGATAGTGAGTAATATGACCCAAATTCACAGTGGAGAGACCAAGACTGCAACTTAGTTTTCTCAACTGTTTACCTCTGGGCTACCCACCATCAAGCCTAAGAATTCTCAACACCTCTGGTCTTCTGGAGGCCTTTCCTTGTCAAATCTCATTCCTGTTTTCTACCCTTCCCCCAAACCCCCATACTATCTATCAGAGAAGAATCTTCACTTCTCAGTTGAGGGACTCCCTTTCCCTTTATAGGCTTTTGGCCAAAATGAGCAAAGTTCTCTTCTCAGGATAAGGTGGCCGGCCTTTCTACATCAATATTGTGAAACACATGAATAATCTAGGCACACATCCCAGGGCCATGACTCTGCAATTTTGTACCTTCTAAAACTAACAAACACTACGCATGAGATAAAGAAAAAAGATAATTCGGTGGCCATGTTGCGGATACATTAATCTGGAACTCTAGGTGAATTCTAGCATTTCCTGAAGGCATTATGGTGGCTGCACACTCAGCCCACTATGTGGTCTCATGCAAAGTGGGGTTCAGAGCCCAGAGGCTGCAGGTGAAATGCTGGTGCCTCTCGGGAGAGTGGTGGGGTAAGGCCTTTCTCTGTGCTGACCTCCTCATCCAGTCTCAGGGATTCATACACACCACTCTAAAACAAACCCGTAGAAAAATTTTACTTGTCTGCCACAGAGGGTAATATCCAAATTTGGACTGATTTGCCTTTTTTTTTTTTTTAATTACCAAAGATAATCGCACACATAGCCCTCCTATTTTGGAAACAGCAGAGGACAACAAAGTCCAGTACAATCCTAAGGCCAAGAAGAGCATATGCAAAAGGTAGGTGTAGGCTAGGACTCACAGCAGGCTGGGACCCCAGGAAAACTGGGCTTTAAGGATTGCTCACTGGAGGCCTGGGTGCCATACAGCAATGCTTGCTGGGCACCCACTCAGCACTCACTGGGAAATAAATTAGGGAGAAGAAACAGGGGAATATAAATAGGGAGAATAAATGTGGAGCCCAGACTGCCACATTTCAAGAGAAGCAGAGAGACTAGAAGATTTACACGCACTCCTCTCTCCTCTGTCCCAGGCCAGCTAGAGCAATATAGGAGACCTTAATTCCCGAAAAAAGAGTTCCCTTCTCCTTTTCTCCTTCCACATGGCTTCCTCCTCCAGACTGGGGAAGTGGGGCACAAGTGAGAACCCTCCCAAGGGGTTCACCCGTAGCTCTCTTGTCACTGGCTATGATATCACACAAAAATATTATCATCTAACCCACATCCTCTTGTTTCGATAGCTAGCATTATTAGTAGTAGTAGTATTTACTATTATTTTAAAACTTGCTGATGTTTCTCCTATCAAAGTGAACTCAGAAGAGCAAATCCTGCCTTACAGTAGGCATAAAGGCCACTATGCCCATGAGACCTGAGACACCGCAGGCTTTTGCACTCTTGGGGAGAACAGCAGTCATTCAAACTACAGGCACTTCCTCCATTACTACAACTTGCACGTGCCTTTTCCTCCTTCCCCAGAGTTCAAGGGACCCTTTCAAAGAGGAGGCTACTTTGGCTTGAAAAGGAAAAGTTTGGAAATCATCACTCAAGCATGAAAAGACTTACTCTCTCGTTTCATTCTTGGAGTTTGAGAAATGGGAAAACTTACCCACGCGGGGACAGAAATACAATTCTCTTTCAAAAGCAATCGATTGAAAAGCCAACGTTTAGCTTCTAAGTGGAGCCAAGGACTTCCAGCTGGCAGAGACTCCCCCTAAGTCTTCCATCTGCCACCCACCCTGGCCCTCCCTGCCCGCCACCCTCTGCATGCCGTCCCCTTCTCCCCTCCCAGTACGCACGGTGAGGCCGAGGAGGAGGAAGAAGCAAGCCTGTCCCGCCGCTGGGTCGCGCGCACTGCTGGGACTGTGGCCGCGCGGGCCGGACGCAGGCGCCGCCCCTCTCTAGTTAATCTCCTACTAATTAGCCATCCCACGTTTAAAGCCCGACCCCAACCTCGCCAAACCCCTCCTCTAAATCACCTGATTTACCCGCCCAGAGTAACCATAGCCTGCTGATTCCCTTTGAGCCCTTCTATTTGGCGCCCTTAGAAGCTCTGGTTTCTGAAATGCCAACTCCCCTAATCAGTGGGAAGGGGGACATTAGCCATTGTCTAGGAACTCTGAATCCTCGAACATTTCAGGATTGGGAGAGGGGAAGGAAGGGGAAGGCGGTTAACTTTTAGTTACCTGAAAACGATGAAAAAGATCACGCAAAGCTTTGGAAGTTGTTTTTAAAAACTTCGTAGAAAGTTAAAATCTCCAGGGTAAAACTAATTAGCAGGCATTGACAAAATTACCTTCCCTTAGACTTCACCTCCCCTGCGCTGGTGGCAAGGCCTCCTTAAAAGGCTGACAATGACAGAATGTAACCCTCAGTAAAGATTACTTACGGTGTTCCAAATTCATGATACCAGACAATTTGCTTTGTCACCATGTCCCCTCCTGTTCAGGGTCCAGAATGAAATTGGAGGCAATTGTACTGGATCAGTTCATTACACAATCAGGTTAGTGTGTTTTTTTACAGGGAGGTTTAGAGGAATGTTTAGGGAAGCCGTAGATATTTAGCCTACCGTCAATATCTAGATTAGGGATACTTCCAAGCTTCCTAGTCCTTATAGTCCCCACAATATTTATGGATCTATCTTTCATGGGTTTATACGAGAAATGTTTCAGGATTTCTGTTTTCAGTCTATATTATTTCTCTCCTAGTGCTATATCTCAGACACTCACCACCTGTTGCATGGTCTACTTCCTTTTTTTGCTCTTAATTTACTCCTTTAGGCTTTAAAGGATATCCCTAGGACTAACTTTCTAGGATTTGATGGACAAGTTCATGTTCTATTAAAGAAAGAAATAACTACCAGTTTGCTCTAGGAACAGAAATTAATCCAAGGAAGGTCTGAGAATGATTTCTATATAAGCATAACAGTAGGAGTTTTGGAAAATCTAGCATCAGAAGGCATCTGTTCTTCATTTTTATGTCTGTATCTTTTCAAAACTCTACTGATTCACGTATCTTTGTAAAGTATACTAGAATCTGTCTGTAACACTAACTGGAATAGGATAGAATTTGAGATGACATAAATCTATTCTGAATTCTCTCCAAAGGAGTTTGGTATTATAAGAATTTAAGACTCTCTTCATTTATTATAAGGTGATACAGGCCAAATCTTATGGATAGCATTGCAGAAAAAGGAAGAGGAGAGCTATTGTTTAGATAATTTGGTCTACAGAATGCTAGTTGAGTGGCTCTTTTTTTTTTTTTTTTTTTTTTTTTTTTTTTTTTTTTGAGATGGAGTCTGCCTGTGTAGCCCAGACTGGAGTGCAGTGGCGTGATCTCAGCTCACTGCAAGCTCCCCTTCCCGGGTTAACACCATTCTCCTGCCTCAGCATCCCAAGTAGCTGGGATTACAGGCGCCCGCCATCACGCCCGGCTAATTTTTTGTATTTTTAGTAGAGACGGGGTTTCACTGTGTTAGCCAGGATGGTCTTGATCTCCTGACCTCGTGATCCACCCGCCTCAGCCTCCCAAAGTGTTGGGATTACAGGTGTGAGCCACTGCGCCCTGCCGGTTCTAACATTTTTTTAAAAAAGAAAGTAGCACTTGACTCATCTAATGCTCTAAATTTAGAATGTGTTCAAACTATTAATTGATCAATGAAAAAATACTGAGTTCCTACTATCACTAAATCATGAACAATTATTGCCTGTTACATACATATATGTGTGTGTGTGTGTGTGTGTGTGTTTGTGTGTATCAGGCAATATTATATATATATGCATATAGATATATATATATGACACTGTATTGGGTAGAATATCAGCACTTGGTTTAATTGAATAAACATTTATTAAATGAATGCAATGTACTTGGTTTGATGCTAAATCAAAACTAAGATAAACAACGTCATAGAGTTGTCCTCCAGGATTTTACAATCCAGTAAACACAAAGGCCAAAAAGGTAAAAAGTTGCCATTAAGCTTGTGGAAGGAAAGTTTCCATTTAGAAATAAGAATGACAGTTGGGGTATGAACTAGGGCGGTAACAGGTAAAAGTTGTAAAATAATTGACACTTTTTATTCATCTTTGTTATAGGCTCTTAAATGATTGAGAAAGAAAAAGGGTTGTTATTCAGCTTAGTTTTGTCTGGGTAAAAGAATGGATTCAGCTTTTCAACCCTTCCTCTCACCACCATTTAAATTCTAGAATACCATCTTTTAGAGAAACTCAATCCAAGCCTCAGAACAAGTAATTCCCTAGTAAATATTAAAACAGTTTAAAAGGTCATTGATTTGGGGTGAGGAGAGCCAAGGTCATTCATCTGAAAAAGGAGTTACCACAACAGAGAAAAAAAAAAGCAGACTGTTCAGGGGATCAAATTAGAAATATCTGGAAGAGCAAAGCATTGGAAGTCCAGTAATACCTTTGTCTGTTTTTAAAACAGACAAAGGAAAAATGTCAGAAAGAATTGCCATCACCCTCTGTTAAGGCTTGCTGTAAATAGGAAGAAAACAGGTGCCTATCACTCCCCTCAATTATATTGGGCCTTTGTTTTTCCCTAAATCCACAGAACAGGTGCCCTGCCACAATCTGAAACTTACTGGGGGATTTCAGTAAACATACATAAGAATATGTTTTAAGGTCAAGAGAGCAAAAAGTGAAATAAAAATAAGCAACATTCTGAACTGTTATGGATTATTTTAGAATTATAGTACACTTTAAACATGTATACTAGATTCTTTATTTCTCCCAATAACCCTATAAGGGAGTTCTTATTTTTCCTATTTTTTAGTTAGACACTCTGAGATACAAAGCAGTTTGAAAGCTGTGCTAACTTCTGAAATAAACTCTTAAGCTAATATTGGCAAGAGGCAAAAGTAGCCATGATGAAAGGAACAGAACTAAAAAATGATAAAAATTCTTGAAGCTAATCAAGAGAGTATAGTAAGGGTATAAGGACAGACAAGTAGGTCAAAAGAATAGAATAGAATCCAGAAATAGAACTATATTTAATTGGTCAATTGATTTTCAACAGAGTGCCAAGACAATTCAATGAAGAAAGGAAAGCTTTCAACAAAAGGGGCTGGAACCACTGAATAGCCACATGGTAAAAAAATTGAACTTTGACCCTTAACTGACATCATACACAAAAATTAATTCAAGCTGAATCATAGACCTCAAGGCTAATACTATAAAGCCTCTGGAAGAAAACCTAGATTATCTTCATGACCTTAGGGTCGGTAAAGATGTTTTAGACAGGAAACAAAAAATTATCTGTAAAACAAAAACACTGATAAATTGAACTTTATCAAAAGACATTATTAAGAAAATAAATAGGAAAGCCAGAGACTGAGAGAAAATATTCCCAATAACATGTATCTGACAAAGAACTTGTACGCAAAAGAACACCTAGGACAATAATTGAGACAAAAGTAGAAAATTAAAAATAGAAAACATTCAAAATATTTGAACACTCACAAAAGAAAATATATGAATGACTAAGAAGCGCATGAAAAGGTATTCAATATCATTAGTCTTCACAGATAGGCAAATCAAAACCACAACGATTTGCTTCTTCCCAAAAATTGCAAAGGCAAGAATTAAAGACAAACAAAATCAAACATTGGCAAAGCTGTGGAGCAAATGAAACTCTCATACATTGCCAGTGAGGGTATAAAATGGAATCAAATAGTAAAAAAACTGTCTCATAGTTTCTTATGAAATAAACATAGAACTGTTTTATAATCCAACAATTCTGCTTCTAAATACAGTATTCACCCAAGAGAAATGAAAGCATATGGCCACCAAAAAGATCGTTCAAGAATGATTTTAATAGCTTTATTCATACTTACCAAAAACTGGAAAAACCATAATGTTCATCAGCAGAAGAAGCAAAGACAAGTTGCCATATATTCATACAAGGAAATGCTAATACGTCACATAAAAAAGTAAGAAACTACTGATACACACAAAAATATCTAACTAAATTTCAACATTACACCAAGCAAAAGAAACCAGACACAAAAGAGTATGATTTCATTTACATTAAATTAAAAAATAAACAAAACGAATATAACATAAAATGATAATAGTGGTTGTTTCTAATGGAGTGGGGGCAGTGATTAGCTGGAAAGGAGCATGGCTTAGTTTGCTCAGGCTGCTATAACAAAATACCTTAGACTGGGTGATTTATAAACAACAGAAAATTTATTTCTCCCAGTTCAGCAGGCTGGGAAGTCCAAGATCAAGGCGCCAACAGATTTGGTGTGTGCCAGGGCTGCTCTTTGCTTGTAAGATTGCTCCTTCCTGCTGCTTCCTCACATGATGGAGGGGGCAGGGCAGCTCCCTTCAACCTCTTTTGTAAAGGAATTAATCCCATTCATGACAGCTCCACCTTCATGACTTAATCACTCCCCAAAAGGCCCCATTTCCTAACACCATCACAGTGGAGATTAAGTTTCAACATCAATTTTGGAGAGACACAAACATTCAGACAATAGCGAAGCATAAAAGAACTTTCTGGAGTGATGGAAATGTTCAGGGTATTGGTTACATGGGAGTACACATTGGTCAAAACTCATTGACCTATACATTTACGATTTGTGCATTTCACTATATATAAATTATATCTCAAAAACAAATTCATTTTTTAAAATGCACGAAACTGGAAACCAAAAAAGAACAAGAGTAACTATACTTATATCAGATAAAATAGACTATGAATTAAAAACAAACAGAGACAAAGAGGTCACTGTATAATGACAAAGGGGTAAATTCAGCAAGAGAAAACAATTATAAATATCTATGCACCCAACACCGGCACTCCTAAGTATATAAAACAAACGTTAATAGATATAGATGGAGAGATAGACTGCAATACAATAATAGTAGGGATTTCAACACCTGACTGTCATTAATGGACAGATCATCCAGACAGAAAGTCGACAAAGAAACATCAAAGTTAAACTATACTCTAGACTAAATAGGTCTAACTGACATTTACAGAACATTTCACCCAACTGCTGCAGAACACAGTCTTTTCATCAGCACATGAGTTCTCTAGAATAGACCATTTCTTAGACCACAAAACAAGTCTCAGCAAATTCAAATAAGTAGAAATCATTCCTAGTATCTTTTCTGATCACAATGGAATAAAACTAGAAATCAATAACAAGGGGAACTTCAGAAAATACACAAACACATGAAACTTAAACAACATGTTCCTGGATGACCAGTGGGTCAATGAAGTAATTAAGAAGGAAACAACAATTTCTTAAAACAAAGAAAATGGAAATACAACATAACAAAATCTATAGGATACAGCAAAAGCAGAATGAAGAAAAAAGGTTTATAGCAATAAACATGTATAACAAAAAAGTAGAAAGACTTTAAATAACTTAATGATGCGCCTCAAGGAACTAGAAAAGAAAGAACAAACCAAACCTCAATATAAGTAGAAGGAAAGAAATCATAAAGAACAGAGCAGAAATTCACATGAAATTGAGACTAAAAAAAAAAACACATAAAATTGATAAAATAAAAAGTTGGTTTTTTGAAAGATAAACAATCAACAAACCTTTAGCTAGACTAAGAAAAAAAGAGAGAAGACTCAAATAAATGAAATGAGAAACAAGTAGCGCATGCCTGTAATCCCACCACTGGGAAGACTGAAGTGCGAGGATCACTTGCTGCCAAGAGTTCAAGATCAGTCTGGGGAACATAGGGAGACCTCATCTCTACAATAATAATAATAATAATAATAATATTAGCCAGGTGTGGTGATGCTACATGGAGGGTGCTATGTGGAAGATCACAGGAGCCTGGGAGTTTTTGGCTACAGTGAGCTATGATTGTGCCACTGCACTCCAGCCTGGGTGACAAGGTGAGACCCTGTGTCTGAAAAAAAAAAAAAAAAAAAGAAAAGAAATAAGCAAAAAGGAGACACAATAACTGAGACTATGGAAATATAATGAATCACTAGAGACTATTATGAACAACTACGTGCCAACAAATTGGAAAATCTAGAAGAAATGAGATAAATTCCTGGGCACATATAGCCTATCACCATTGAGCCAGGAAGAAATAGAAAACTCCAACAAACCCATAAGGAGTAACAAGATTGATGCTCTAATAAAATGTCTCCCATCAAAGGGAAACCCAAGGCCTAATGGCTTCACTGCTGAATTCTACCTGAACATTTAGAGAAGAACAATTCTACTCAAATTCTTCAAAAATAAATACATAAATACATAAATAAATAAGAGGGAACACTTTCAAACTAATTCCATGAGGCCAGGATTTCCCTGATACCAAAAGCAGACAAGGAGATAAGAAAAGAAAACTACAGGCCAATATCACTGATGAACATAGAGGCAAAAATCTTCAACAAAATACTAGCAAACTAAATTCAACAACACACTAAAAAAGATAATTTGTCACAATCAAGTGGGATTCATCTCAGGGATGCAAGAATGGTTCAACACACACAAATCAATAAACATGACATATCATATTAATAGAACCAAGAATAAAAAAACGTGATCATTTCAATAGATACTGGAAAAGCATTCAATAAAATTCAACATTACTTTATTTTATATATATATACACACACACATATATATGTACAGACATATATATATATATATATATAACCCGTAGCCAAGTGTGTGGTGGCACATGCCTATAGTCTCAACTACTCAGGAGGCTGGGGTATGAGGATCCCTTCAGCACAGGGGTTCGAGGCACCAGCCGGGACAATATAGTGAGACCCCCATCTCTAAAAAGCAAAACAAAGCAAACCCCTCAACAAACTGGGTATAGAAGGAACATACCTCAAAATAATAAAGCCCATATAAGATAAACCCACAGCTAGTATCATACCGAGCAGGGAAAAATTAAAATCCTTTCTTCTAAGATCTGGAACAGGACAAGGATGCCCACTATCACCACTTTTATTCCACATAATACTAGAAGTCCTGACCAGAGCAATTAGGCAAGAGAAAGAAAGAAAGGGCATCCAAACTGATTTCATCTTTACAAATTAATGAATGTATTAAATTATCACATATACCCCAAAAATATGGACATTTATTGTGTATCATTAAAAAGTAACTTTTTTTTTTTTTTTTGACAGAGTCTTGCTCTGTTGCCCAGGCTGGAGTGCAGTGGCGCGATCTCGGCTCACTACAAGCTCTGCCTCCCAGGTTCACACCATTCTCCTGCCTCAGCCTCCCGAGTAGCTGCAACTACAGGTGCCTGCCACCGCGCCCAGCTAGTTTTTTGTATTTTTAGTAAAGACGGGGTTTCACCGTGTTAGCCAGGATGGTCTCGATCTTCTGACCTCGTGATCCACCCGCCTCGGCCTCCCAAAGTGCTGGGACTACAGGCATGAGCAGCCGCGCCCGGCCAAAAAAAAAGTAACATTTTTTAAAAAAAAATTTTACAAACTTCATTGAAGTTGACAATAAAAGAATAAGAAGATAATTTCGTAACTATCACAAGTAGTTCCACCTTAATATTAGATTGAAAATGTTGAAGGTAAATGTAGGTAAATATGTCATAAAGGAGTCTGTGAAATTCTAATTTATTTCTGTGTTTTTGCCTCTTCCAGGGAAACAATCGATTTTATTGTTTCCTTGTTTTTCCCAGAAGGGGGATAGCCTTAAATGCAATTGTGTACCAAGGATTAAGAAGGAGGTTATCCTTTTCACTCAAGCAGTCAAGAAGCAATCTTCCCAGAATTCCCTGGCAAATGTTTCAGGCAACACGGAAACTAAATTATTTATTTGTTGGATTAATATTGACTTTTCCAGGATATACCATTACACTGATTCGTGGAGCTTACCAAAGGTCCAGGGAGAGCATCCTGCCACTCTAGTTCCAAAACCGTAGCTCTTTAAGTTGATTTAATCAATCCCTTTAGTATAGGTGATGCATTGCTGGCTTTAAATACCAAAATCGCAGAAGCAAACCTGAAGATATGATTTCAAGTTAAGAAAATAAACACTATACACTATTTGCTAACATCTTCACAACGGCTTTCGTTCTTTTGAACTCACATAAGCTTCCTGACAATAATTACCAGAATGGATTAGTAAAAGTTATCATTTCTATCATGGAGTTTCTTTTAGAAAGATTAGAGCCTTCCATATGCTGCAAGACATCACTTGGTAAATCTTGTAGAATCTATTTTTTTCTTCCAAATCTGTTTAAAATTCTTCTTTTTCTCCATTTCGATTTAGTAACTTTAGATCTCTGCATTATGTTGTGTTTTGCAGGGAGCTATTGACTTCAGCTAAGGAACTGTGAACAGTAATTATTTTGCATGACTAAGGTCTGGTACACCATTGTCAGACAGGCACTTTACAGTACCACTAGTTTCAAAATTTAGAACAGAACTGTCAAACAAGCAAATGCCTACACCAAAGACTTCTATTTTCAAGCTACAGGCATGAGTTCTATGATGTGCAATAATAGTGTGAATCTTTGTGTTCTTGGGAAAACTTCTGACTTGACAGTCCTGGAAACGAAAGCCTGTTACTTTCTAGAACAGATACATCAGTGGTAGCAACAGTACAAAGTTTCAAGCAAGGCTGAAGTATGGCATAAGTGCTGGAAAGGCGCATTGAGATTATTAAGTGGTAAGGAGAATTGTTTTTATGATGAACAGAGGACAACCTACCCCAAATTAAGAAATTCTGATTTGACTCACCTCAATTGGACATTTTTCCCACCACTTGCAAAAACTTTTATGGAGTTACCAATTTATACTCAATTACAATTTTTATCCTAGAAACATTATACATCTAATACCAGTGTTTCCCAACGTTTTACAAAGCCCAAGAGTGGAACACTCTCACACATTATTAATAGGCAGGGACATACATTTTATATAAGTTAAATGCCTTTCATCTTTTCAGCACAGCCATGTATGACCCACTCAGAAACACAAGGACAAACAATTTCTGTTTACGAAGTTGACCTCTTATCCCTTTACATTCTTATAACACTTCAATTTTTTTTCTAGTGTCCTCTCTTCTACTGATAATTCAATTCTCAAAATAACACTTTAGGATAAGTATTATCTTCTTTTCATAGATACGAAACTGAAGAACAGACGAAATGACCTTAAAATGTTATATAGCAATTAAGAAATAAAGGGAGGGCTGGAAGTATGACTGACTAGAAGGTGAGTGGGCTGAAATTCTGAGCCTTCACAGATGTCTCTGTCTTTAAGTGTGAAAAAATTTTAAATATTTCCTTTTTATTGGCCTATGCAAGTCTTCAGAATGAATTCATACTCATATATTTATTATTGCTGAATTATAAATCAGAATTCCAATTTAATCAGTAAAAAAGAGAAGTTTTGTCTTTCTGTTCATCAGCTACTCAGTCTGCTTTATAAGGTACTCCCTTCTTAGGTGGAAACCCAAATAAGAAATAGCAAATTGTCCAGAGTGAAAGTAATGCTTTTTCCAGGCTATGGTAGAATTAGGATAATTATCTCAGGATTTTTTCAGAGGACACCTTCTGAGTGACCATAGAAATATTACTATAGTTTCCTAACTCGATTCTGTAGTTTTAGCCTCCTTTCATCACCCTCCATTTCCACAGAGTCTCCCCTGGACTGTCTGTTTGGACTTTCTGAAGCACAGCTCTGAATAAGCCACTCCTCCACTAGAAACCCTTAGTGGCTCCCATTGTCTGGAATTTAAGCAATTTAATGATTTCTGCCTAGTCTACCATTCCAATCTTATTTCTAGAATGTGCCATGTTGCAATAAAATTGAAGTGTTTGTGAAATGGAATGGGCCTTCTACCTAGTTTGGCAATGTCTGGGATGTCAAGATTTTGACTGTAAGAGCTGGGTAAGAGTCACCTGCACTCAGTGTTAACAGTACCTGAAGGGGTTATGTCACTCAAGCTTCCCTCTTTGAAGAGAATGTGAAATATTTGTTGAGAATCACTAAGTAGACATCTTGAAAATAAACATTATTCCTTAGGCTACATAAGGAAAATTCAAAATTTCTACCTACGAAAATCAGTAATTTGCAATCCCTGGCACCCTCAAAAGAAAGTGGCTACTGAAAATGAGAGAGTTTAGCCAGGTCTAGATAAGAGAGAAGGGAGATAAAAAGAGGAGATGGTTGCTGGAATAGAAACCTGGTGAGGCAGAGCCAGTGAGACTTCAGGAGCAGTTGGGGAAAGGGTTGAGACAGAGATGAGGTAGCTGGGGAGTAAGATGATCTTCAGAGGCAGAACAGATGGGACCTCAGAAGAAGAATAGACGTGACTAAAGGAAGGAAGGTTTTTTTGCACAAATTTATGAGGTATATGTAAAATTTTGTTAAATATGTATAATGCATAGTGATCAAAGCAGGGTATTTAAGGTGCCCATATCCCAAGCACAATATATTTTTTTAACTATGGTCACCCTATTCTGCTATCAAACACTGAATTTGTATGTATGTTTGTACCCTTTAACTCACTTCTCTTTGTCCTCCCCACTCACACCTCCCAGCCTCTCTTTTCTAATGGAGATTTTTATTAAGTTTTTAGACATAATGTCTAATATAAGCCTCCTCTCCTTTCCCCATACTGTCTTTAGTAAAGTATGCCACTCTCTGTAAAGTCTTAGGGAATTGATTTCCTTTTTATTGACCTAGGCAAGACTAGTCTATTGGCCTAAGCGAATCATGAGAGTGCGGAGCTGGACTTCAACAGATGAGTTGAGAACAGAGGGGTCCCTCAAGCACAGCCACACCTTGGTTAAACAACTAATGTACAATCAACATATAGCAGGTTTCAATCACAGTTCCAGTTTCTCCTTGGGAAGAAACTGGCAATCATTTGATTCAATAACTCAATAACTGGCAATAACTTGAGTCCAAGTGGATTTTTCTTCTGTGTGTTCTACTCTTTTTATGCCAACGAAACCTATGATACATCTTACTACAGAACCAGTATTGGGAAGTCTCAATCTTTAATTGGAGATTTGCTCATAGGGCAGTCTGTTTATGGAAGTCTATATGTGACTTATATAGAAATGTTTTTCTTTTCAATATCATCTTTAAATGCTGACTGGCTGTGAAA
Source organism: Symphalangus syndactylus (assembly GCF_028878055.3). Taxonomy (NCBI): domain Eukaryota; kingdom Metazoa; phylum Chordata; class Mammalia; order Primates; family Hylobatidae; genus Symphalangus; species Symphalangus syndactylus. Next base: position 139,760,262 of record NC_072427.2, read on the forward strand.
AATTATGCCCTCCCTGTCTGCCATCTTTTTGTAAGAGCAAAATCCTTTTCTTCTGTTCTCTTATTCAAAGAGGGTTGGAAATATAGGGATAGAGTTTAAAGCTCCTATCCTGATTAAAAAAAACGAACTGCATCTTGCTTCAAATGAGATCTGTAAATAGGATGTGCCATGTTAACAGTGATGGGACCTTTCCTGTGAACACCATGAAGACTAGCTCCTTCACAATCCCTGTGAACAAGGGCTTAGGAAGGACAAAATAGGTATTATGGGGCCAGTAGAAAAATTATTGCTATCTTGACTGTATATGAAATTCATGATGAGGCAGAGAAAGTAGAATAGGTTGAGAGGATAAATGTGTGGAGGTGGTTAATTTACACGTTCCACCTACTCCCATTGCCATACCTGTCCTCTGTCCTGGCCAAGAGTGTCTTCCTTCTTACATCAGTCTCTCTAAAATCCAGACAGCCTAACCCAGCTCCTACTGCTTCTTAATTCTGAAGCTCTCACTCAGTTAAAGGTGATGTCATTCTCTGCTGAACTTTTGTAGCAAATTGTATTTACCTATTTTATGACATGTTTATCTTGCAATTTGATTACTTTTGTAATTTTAACACTCCTACTAGACCATCCTAACTCACTCTTGAATATAAACCATGGCCCTAAGTTTGCTGAAAAACTAAACATACAGACACACACATATACATACATACATGAATATGTGTATATTTATGTATCCATATTCTTCCATGTCCCTATTTTTGAAAATGTTCATTATGATATGTATTATTTATATATGCAATGCAATAATAAATATATGTGATCAGAAATACAAATATTGTATTATGTCCTTTACCAACAGTACTTTAGGCCCTTTACTCCCAAGATCCTCTCAAGTGGTAACAACAAAACTTACAAATCTCTTACCACCTACGATTACTTGCTAGAATAGATATCTCAATCCTCATATTCATATCACTGAAACACATTCTGCTAGTATTAGATCAAGGGGTTTTCAAACTATATTTTCCCATAGGATTCTGTGTTCAAATAAAATCTTAAAGATAACCTTAATATTTAAAATAATTTACAGTAATATGCAAGTCTTTCAGATGGTCTAAAATATTAAATGATTGGAGAAAATGAGTAATTCTTTGGTTAGGAAATCCCTGAAGCATCTCCACGAAATCTTGGGGTTCATCTAGTCCAGCTCCCTCTTTTAACTGGAGAGGAAATTGAAGCATAGAGAGGCTATTGTAACCTGTCCTACATTACTCAGCTAGTAACTGGAACTTACATGTTCTTAGTCTAAGGACCTGCCTATTGTATCACTCTCCTAATTCTTCTTCGTGATTATTTTAGAGCATTACATTTCTTGGACCTAATTTCAGATTGTGACATACGTCCCATTTGAATCCTAGAGCTCCTATACTCTGCTTACCCCTAGTTTTCAAAGTCTAGGGTCCTGCTTCATTCCAGATCCCAAGAAAGGCTTTCCTACCAAGAACCCCTGTCACTCAATGGCTATGCTCTGGATACCTCCTCAGGGCTTGTCCTCAATGTCTGGCCTACTGTTCAACCATCTTCTCATCACTTATATTGCTTCTCCTTTGACAGATAGTGAAGATTTATTTGAACCTGAAGATCCTTACATCTTTCCTGACTATTCCACATTTGGCCTGATTTTGCAGTGGAAAGCACTCCAGCCTCCACATGCCTGTGTCTGAATTTACCACCCTCAGGCTGAGCAACAAACCTAGGCTCTCCCCTCATTTTTCTGTTTTCTCTGTCTTGCTCGATGTACAGGGAATAGAGCTTGAGTTCATTCCATCTTGGTCCTCTAAGAATCAGGTGGGGTTATACCTCTCTCTTGCTTTCTCCTCCACACACACACACAAGCATACAAGGTACTAAGACAACAAATAACTACATGCTTATAAGTGGAACAGGTAATATCAACTTCAGTGGCTTAGGAAAAGGAAAGATCAACATTGGTGAAAATAAACAACAACAAAAAAAGCTTTTGAAGAACATCTCTTCCCGGTACCACTGGATAGAAAGTCAGGGGAAGGAGCCATGTCAGGGACAATATGAGCAAAAGAATCATCAGAAATACGGAGATTGACGTGGACTGAGAATAAAAGTGAAACGTTTATATAGGGGATTCTTTCAAGAATATTTTCTATTGGAGTTTGCAATTAATGATTTTGTGGAGTCTATTACTACAACTTTTATCATAAATCCTTCAAGATTTCTGGTTTTGATTTAGTTGATTATGATCACATCCTTCTGCTTACTTGTTAGTCATTAGGTGGGTCTTAGGCGAAACCATGAAGTAGGCAATAATTCATCTGCCAGCAAAGGTCAACCAGACTTTTCTCTGCACATAGAAAAACAAGAAAATGTCTGCAATGCCATCCTGGATCCATCTAATAGTCAGCTGCCATGGTCCGAATATGAAAGAGTATGGTAACTACCTGCATCCTGAAGCTGATCTCAAAGACGTTGGGATCTTTCCCTGCCTGACTTCTCTCTGTATATTTGTTAAAACTTTTTATATTGCAGGTATGAGAATACCCAATACAAATTCAACTAAAATGGATTTATTGACTCATATAATTAGGTGGCCCACAGGTTTATCTAATTTCTGTAAGGGCTTGAATCAAGTGTCATAAAATGAAATTAGGATCTCTCCCCATTTCTCTGCCCTGCTTCCTTGGTGTTGACTGCATTCCAGGCAAACTCTCTGCTCATGTTTGGAAGATATATCTGACTCTAACAGCATACTAAGTCACAGAATTAAACCTTCTTGACCCTCATTTGTTTTAATTGGATCTGATATCTATCTCTAAAATTAGGTGAAATACACTGAATGTCTTACACTAGATGAGCCTACCTGGAGAGGCAGGGATGGAAGTGAATCTTAGTCACCTATCAATTGGGAAACTTGGGAAGAGTTTTAAGAATGGGGTAGAGATCCTTGTATTCTAAAGGCGTGAACAAATGTCCACTAAGAAATAGCAATTTTCTATGACTCTTTGTTCCTCTCCTTCCTTTTATTATTTATTTCTAAAACCAGTTGGTTGACTGGGGTTGAATCTCAGTTCTACCATATATTCAGAACTGCCACATTCAGTTCGGCTACATTCTTGAAGTCAGCGAGACCAAGAACCCACCGGAAGGAACCAATTCAGTTCAACAGTTAGTGGAAGAAGCTGGCTATCAACAGAAAGCAGTGTGAGATGACCTCAGGTAGGTTATTTAATTCCACTAGGTCCCAGTTTCCTCATCTCTGAGGAAGAAATAATAATCGCTACCGAATAAAATTACTGAGTATTAAATGAAATGAGATAGATGGCTTATATACCACACACACACACACACACACACACACACACACACACACACAACCTTCAATAAGTTATTTGACCTCTCTATACCACATTTTTCCCTTTTGTAAACTAGAGATAATCATTGTACCTACCTCGTGGGGATTTTTGTCATGGTTAAATAAATAAATAAATAAATAGTGCTTAAAACAGGGCCTGGTGAGAGGTGAGGCCAACTGGACCTCCTGGGTCGAGTGGGGACTTGGAGAACTTTTCCATCTAGCTAAAGGATTGTAAATACACCCTTCAGCACTCTGTGTCTAGCTAAAGGTTTGTAAACGCACCAATCAGCACTCTGTAAAAACAGACCAATCAGCACTCTGTAAAATGGACCAATCAGTTCTCCGTAAGCAGGATGTGGGTGCAGCCAAAAAAGGGAATAAAAGCTGGCCACGGAGCCAGCAGGGGCAATCCACTGGGCTCCTCTTCCACGCTGTGGAAGCTTCGTTCTTTCCTTCTTCACAATAAATCTTGCTGCTGCTCACTCTTTGGGTCCACACTACCTTTATGAGCTGTAACACTCACTGCGAAGGTCTGCGGCTTCACTCCTGAAGTCAGCAAGACCACGAACCCACCAGGAGGAACAAACAACTCTGGACACACCACCTTTAAGAGCTGTAACACGCTGCGAAGGTCTGTGGCTTCACTCCTGAAGTCAAGCGAACCCACCGGAAGGAAGAAACTCTGGACACATCTGAACATCTGAAGGAACAAGCTCCGGACACACCATCTTTAAGAACTGTATCACTCACCACGAGGGTCCGTGACTTCATTCTTGAAGTCAGCGAGACCAAGAACCCACTGGAAGGAACAATTCCAGACACATTGGTACATAGAAAGTATTCTCTTGTATTTATTATTATTATTATTTGATTATATCAATAGTCTGTGATCCTGACTTCTTCTTTCTCATTTGTTGAGTTTCCAGATCCTTCAAATTGCCTTACTCAGGGTTCCCAGTGGAACTAGTTTCTTGGTGCAGTTTTTCCAGTCTTCTCTGGCTTCTTTATCAGAATTTACCTATGTCAATAAGATTTTTATCAGTGCATTCTTTCTGTGATTTACAAAGCTGACCAGAAACCCTACAATCATACATTTATAGAACTTGTAGGAACCATGGAAGCCATCTATTCTAGCAGTCTCCAAAGGAGGGTGCACAGGAATCTTGATCCATCGAAGACAAGGGGAAAATCTATTAAAATTTATAGGTCTGTGTATATTGTTAGTGTGAAATTTGAAAGAAATTCTTAAATGAATGCATTCAAAATGCTACATATTTATTATTTAAAATAGTCAATATATTAAAGGGCACATGCTCAATTTTTTCTTTTTTACTAATAAAATTGTACAGTCACAAAAGTTGGAAGATGAGTGATTTCATCCACTCCTCTTACATCACAGAAAAGGCAAGTGACACAGAGAAGGGAAGCAACTTATCCAAGATCTCAATTGTTAGTGGAAGAAGCTGGCTGTCAACCGAAGTCAGTGTGAGATGACCTCAGGTAGGTTATTTAACCCCACTAGGTCCCAGTTTCCTCATCTCTAAGGAAGAAATAATAATCCCTACTGAATAAAATTATTATGAGTATTAAATTAAATGAGAGAATATTTAAAGAGGGTAATGCAGTGCTTGGCACAATCAAAGGTTCAATTAATGTTAGTTCTCTTTCTTTCCTCAGGGTAAATATCTTCTTCATCAAATGACATTGCTTTTCAAAAACTAGAATAAATAAATAGTACTGCACTATTTCGTGGTGTTAAGGTTATATGTTACTAAAATCTTTGCAATTTAAAACAGATTTTAAAGGCTACAGACATAAGAATAAAACCAACAAATTCAAGCATCACAGTAGGCTGGTGGCTGAGAGATGTAGGGGTAAGGGGCTTCTTTGCCACCTTTGGACCAATACTAGCATTGGTCCCAGAATTCTCTGTTGGAGAAGTTTAGGGGCAGTGCTCTGTTTGGGAAGGGGAATCAGGAACTTATCCTAAAGCTGGTTGCAAATATACCATTTACTTAGATGTATGTTTGTTTGGAGTAGTACTTTTAACGGGGTATTTCTATTGTCTATTGTCTCCCCTTAACCCCCCACCCCACAAGTCCCCCAGCCATCACTGGTTGCAGCCATTGGCCATCACATATCTCTGAATTACTAGCTTAGTCTTTCTGTTCCTACTCAAAATCCTATGCAAACAACAATAAATCTCCTTCATATTCATATGTGCTCTAAATAGCCACTATACTAAGTAAACTGTTCGCTTTCAATTTAATAAGTCTTCTCATCCCTAAATCAAAACTAATTAGCTTTGTTTTTCAAGTTGCTGACACTGGGGGTCTTCGCTATAACAAACCTGTGTGTGATTAGTGATGTAACGGCTGGTGCTGAGCTTGGGCAAATATTTATAGAGTAATCATATTGGATAGGGTTGAATAACCTCTTGGATTAAATGTGAGCTTCTGCCAGGCGATGCTGCAAAATTGTGCTAATTTAATGGTACAGTCCATTGTTCCGTCTGCTGATGTAACCTCTGTAGACACTGATACAAATATAATCAAGGATATTAGGGCACAGGATGGCTCCTTTATTGGCACTCGTGGCAGTAGTGTGCCAGAAGAATCCAAATATAAATTATGTGATGGGTAAATAGAAGTACATACAGGGAGCAGATCAAATATACACACACCCAGCACAGAGATGAGCCTAAGGTAAGTAGTCACTGGATAAATTGTTGTCATGCCATTAGATATTAGACACAAGAGGAACAATTTTGCTTTTATTTACTTTCAAGAGCATTAAACAGATTGTAATTGGGTGAACCAGCTGTAAAGTTAAAGGAAGATTGTTTCTATATCAAGCTATATTGATATTAACTCCAACTTCTCACAGAGACACAGGAAATGAACCTGAATATACAGTGTTAATTCTTAATACATAGCTGTTAACCCATAGTCTGAAAGGAAACTCAGACCTTGGAAGAAAGAGACAAAGGCAGTAGTTTTTCCAGATGTATGCACTTAAGCAGTGGCCAAGTGGATACTAGAAATCCCATCTTCACACATCCTGCCCAGTGCTTTCTCAACCAGATTATAGGGATCCATAAAAGTAAAATACTGTAATATTGACCTACAAATGACTTAAAGAACCTGGGTCATTTCCTTATGCATATTCATTACTCATCATGTTATACAATTTTTAATTTAATAAAAGTTATATATTTGATATGTATAGGTAAAAAGACCTTGAGAGTTTTTATTTGCATTGATTAATTGCAATTGCACCATTTTAAAAATACAGCTTCACTATCTGTCTTAGACACTCCAACCGGTTAGCTATATTTAGATGTGAGGAGGAGGCAGAGTATTTCTTAAAGAGTTCTATGTTTCTTACAACTGACTTGACTGACAGTCCTTAAGTGCTATTTCTTTCAAAGCAAATATGACTCACAGCCCTTAGGTAGAGTGTGTGCACAGGCTAGAAATATTGATCTGTCCACATCCTAGAAACATTCAAACACAATAAAAAAGAATTTTTAACTTGATTCTGAATAATGCAATAGCAAAAACATATGAACAGGACAAAATCGACAATGGTAATGTATCTGTAATGCTTTATAATGTCAAGGATTTAATTTAAACTCAAGAAACAGCAACTATCTTTCCAGCTCGAGCTCACCCTCTTCAGCTTAACTGTGACAGTTCTTAGAATAGGAGGTGCCTAAAGAAACTAATTTAAAGATATAAATAAATATGCATTTATTTAAGTCATTGAGTACAAAGTACCCACTTTATGAGTAACTCTAGTCACCAGCTTAAAATTTAGAAATGACAGCAACCAGGAGGCAGTTTGGTAAGACTTCCCTTTGGAGTTTACTGATAATGGAATGAAGAAATGTTCCCCATTACTCCACATCAACATTGGCCAGAGCTCTGTGGAGGAAGAGGCAGGTTTCAAAAGGTAACCCGGGACCCTGAGGTTCCAGCCAATAGATGCTCCCCTCCCTTGTGTTTCCTGAGCTACTTGGAAACCCCTTTTTCTTCTTGCCCATAGCCAGCCTTCTTGCTACAATTATTTCTGGTTCCAACAGAAGGCAGCAGAAAATAATCAATACTGCTGTGGGTTACAAAACATGAAGTTTTCGCAAATTTGGCACCACAGAGGTGCCAGCAGCTGGATTCCTCTTCCTTCCAGCAGTGGTTCAATGACAGATTTGCAGGCTACACTTCTGTCACTTATTACCTTGAGTAGTATTTTGTATTTTTTTTAAAGTTAAGTTTTCTACAATTAGCTCTGTTTCCATTTAATAAATGTATATAATCCTTTCCTGGGGTAATGCATATATATGCTTCCACACAGTTACATGACTTGGGGAGCAGATGTCAATGAATGAGAGAGAAACGGGCTAGAGGCAGGAATTACTGGTGAGTGTGAGTTGACAAAGAATGACATCCCCAACAGGCAATTTCCATGCCTGCTGGCTTCTGTTTCCCAGGCCAGCCCCTCTGCAAGTCATTGCCTTCTTTCTCACCCAATCCTTTCCCAGTATCCCCTAGCATTGTTTGGCTCTTCCCATACAGATCAGAGTAGCAATTGGAAAAATGTCTGCTTAGCCTTCATCTATACACTGTGATCAGCCCAGTCCTTAGACACAAATAATTTCAGGACTTGTATTTAAGAAGTTTAATCTTCATACTAAATCAATTTATTTTCTATCATAACACTGTGACTAGTGCAACAAAGTTTCCTCAAGGCTGTGTTCCTGTGCCTGACCACCTTTATTAGCTGGGCCCTCACATAATGGCAGAGACTGAATGTTTGCATGCCACCAAAATTCATTTGTTGAAGGCTTATCTTTAATGTAATCATATGTGGAATGGAGGTAATTAGGTCATGAGGGTAGAACCCTCATGATGGGATTAGTGCCCGCATAAGGAAAACACCAGAAAGATGATTTCTCCATCCACTAAAGGAGGATATAGCAAGAAGGCATCCATTTGAAAACCAGGAAGAAGGCTTTAACCACAAACAGAATCAGCTGGCGTGAACTTGGACTTCCCAGCCTCCAGAACTGCAAGGAATACATGTTTATTGTTTAAGTCATCTAGTCTATGGTATTTGTTATAGCAGCTCAAACTGACTAAGACATCTAATTTGATCCCCATCCCTACATCTGGGTTCTTGACATCTACTATTGAATAGTTGAACACCTTCGTCTTTTATCTCTGCCAGTTGTCCACTTTGTATGCCCCACAATAACTGCCTGTTCACCTCTGCTTAAGACAACATGTGAGTTTCACTCTAACCTTGGTTTATATCATGTCTGTTCTTTCCCCTTTGACTCATCTCCCAATTTCAGATTCCCTTTCTATATTCATATCCTTGTCCTCCTATGGCTAGATTAATACTCTGGTTATAATCCTATTTTAGAAGCCCTGGGGGTGTCTATGAATTTATGGTCCTGGTCTTTGTCTCTTCAGCCCTATACTCCAGGTATAACAAGTGCCATATAAGTAATAAAACCATAAAAGATAATAGTAACTTATATCTGTTAAATATGCACTAAGTATTAAGAACTGGGTTTTTTTTTTCCTATTTATTTATTTATTTTGAGACAGAGTCTCACTCTGTCACCCAGGCTGGAGTGTGCAGTGGTGCGATCTCGGCTCACTGCAAGCTCCGCCTCCTGGATTCTCGCCATTCTCCTGCCTCAGCCTCCTGAGCAGCTGGGACTACAGGCGCCGGCCCCCACGCCTGGCTAATTTTTTGTATTTTTAGTAGAGACAGGGTTTCACTGTGTTAGCCAGGATGGTCTCGATCTCCTGACCTCGTGATCCGCCTGCCTTGGCCTCTCAAAGTGCTGGGATTACAGGGTGAGCCACCGCGCCCAGCCGACTAGGAACTGTGTTTTTACGTTAACATATACAACCACCTTTTCATTTATGCAGGGCTGATAGCCAGCTGATGGGCATATGAATATAGCATTCCCAGCTGTGAAAATACTGCAATGCTTTCTCTTGGGTTAGTAAACAGCCACTGCCCCAGTCTCCCAGAAACCTCCCACCTGACTTCCAAGTTTTCCGGGCTTTCTTACCATCACCTGCTCCCAAGCCCCATAATCCAGCAATCAAAAGGTTGATTCCTGGCACGGTTCTCTGGCCAGTGTTGATTCTGATTGGTTGCTGCCATGCCATGCTGGCTGTCAATTATTTTCAATATCAGCTCCTCACAAGCCATATTATGCCTAATCTACATATCAGCAAATTGAAGCTCAGAGAAGTATACTCACTCAAGGTCATAAATTAGTAAATGGTAAAGCACAGCCTCAAATCTGTATCTTCCTATCTTTGTAGACTATTCTCTTTCCCCTATACCAGACAGTTCATAGATGCAAAGAGGAGATCCCCAAACTTGCCTGATAGTAAGAGTAAATGTTTTGTCAAAATTACAGTTTCCCGGGCCACTCCACCTGAAGATTCTGATCCAAACCAGTCTAGTTCAAGGCTAGAATTGGTGTTTTCAAGAAGGTGAATTTTATGATTATACAACCTTTGAAACACTGCACAGGGGCATTTTCTTTCAGAGTATAATTTGAGAATGACTGGAAACATTGTAATATCTTCATGTTTTAAGTGAGCAAGTAAAGACTGTATCACAATTCCCAACTTGGAGGAAATGCTTTTTGAATAAAATGGGATGTGTGTTTCAGGCGGTAGGCTACTTGGTGGTTATTTTAGATGGGGTGGTATAATTCAAAAATACTGTCAATCTTTGACAGGTCTGGAAACATCATTAGTGACAATCAGTGATGAGAATGAAACAAGATTTCACTTTACCAACAGGTCAAATGAAAAGGACATAGAATGAAAGCTAAAGCTAAAATAAAAGTAATTTCATCAAATGTAGAAAGGGGGCACTGAGTTTACTGAGGAACATTTTCTAACTCTAAAAACCATCAATTTACCCAAATAACAATACAGAATGTACTTTGCAGAACAATAACCTGTGAAAAAAGAACTTAGGCTGGGCGCGGTGGCTCACGCTTGTAATCCCAGCACTTTGGGAGGCCAAGGCGGGCGGATCACGAGGTCAGGAGATCGAGACCACGGTGAAACCCCGTCTCTACTAAAAATATAAAAAAAATTAGCCGGGCGTGGTGGCGGGTGCCTGTAGTCCCAGCTACTCGGAGAGGCTGAGGCAGGAGAATGGCGTGAACCTGGGAGGCGGAGCTTGCAGTGAGCCGAGATTGCGCCACTGCACTCCAGCCTGGGCGACAGAGCGAGACTCCGTCTCAAAAAAATAAATAAATAAATAAAAAGAACTTAAAGGAGGTTACATGTATAATGCTATCTGCGATGGCCATTGGTGCTTTCTCTCTGCATGTTGCCATCATTCTGCAGTGGTGTATTTTCTGTTAATGTTTGACAATATGGTTTGTCACATAAAGCCTTTTTAGTAGCATCCCTCTCTGGACACTTCTCTCCCATTTCCGCTGTTAGCCAAAGTTAATCATGAAACATAAAAAGGTATCCAGAAAAAGGCAAGTACAGTATCACATATTAATTGTACACAGCAGGTTTGTGATGCAATTCTCTTTCACATGATGAAAAGGCTAAGAGAAAGAAAACAGTACAAAAAAAAAAACAGAGAGAAAAGCAAAATAGAGGAGCAATTGTCTCTAATCTGGTCTTCTAATAGGCACTGATTCATTAAATATTTCTGAGGGCAACAGAGTCATCTAATCCAATAGAACCTCCTAAGATGTTCTTCCTGACATGTAAATCAGCAATGAGCAGGAGAAACCTACAATGAGCTGAAATTTACTACCACAGGACGTGGCCCAAGCTGGGCTGGTTCTCTTCCAAGTGACAACCCTTGCCAAACGATTTAACACCTGCTGCAGTTATCAGCACACATATTTCCTTAGACAACTGAGAAACAACTCATCGGATAAACCAATAAGTAAAACAAAGTGCCAAACATATCCTCAGCAGAGGCTGATAAAAGAAAACATTTAAATAAATGTAACTGAATACTTCCGAATGGCACACCTGACAATGACGGGACAGCATAGGAGTGGGAGCCTTAAGGAGGAAAACAATATACTAGGCTTTTTTTATTTTTCTATAATTCTACAAAGCCAAAACCCATATCTAATCGCACCCTCATTATCTGCAAAGAATGTGACTTCCTACCCTGGGGTGAAGAAATATGAAATGAAATAAAACAATAGCAATAGCAATAACAAACCTTAGAATTGCATGGTGCAGGGGACCTGGAATAAAGAATGTTGCCCTCCCTGATTTATTTGAGTAAAAATCAAAGCTTTTCTTCATTTACTTGTTAGTTGGGCTCCCCCCGCCCACCAGTACTTACCACCTGTACGAAGTCCCTGATTCTAGAGGCAGGGCTTATCTAATGAGGTGTGTCTACACAATTGGAAGCCCATTTCTAAATGAAAATTGCACTGTGCTGTGAGCACAATCCCTCCAGGTTGGAGAGAGCATTTATAAAGCAGCAGGGGTGGTAGCCAGTGCTTTCTCTTTAAGAAGGGGCCTGTAGGGTTACCACAGCTGGGAGAGAGAGAAGCTGACCTAGAGCTATGGGCTAACGTGATAATTCTCCTCCAAATTAGTCATATTTCTCCAGGTTACCTTCATAGATAGTGAGCAAAGGCAGATATAATCCCTTTCCTAATTGTAAACCAGCACAAGCCTAATTATATTCCCATTTACCCCAGATACTCTAAAATCATAGGCTTTCTGTTTGCTAATTCCTCTTATTCATGGTTTTATGACTCTGGAGGAGGCTTTGGGGAGCACAAATGGAAAAACAGTGCAGTGAGTTAGTTCCACATAGGCATTAACTATGAAAAAGTAATAGCATGGAAGAGAAAAGCGGGTGGAAAGAAAAAAATCTCATATTTAGTTTAGACTGATTTCAATCCAAACTGGACGAGTGTTTGGAAGCCTTGTCTAGTAAGCACAGTAGCTGAGGCCATAGTTGCAAGAGTACACAGCAGTGTTTTAGCCATCGAGACTGTATTTGTTATCTATTAAACAGCCTTTCTGCGAGAAACTTTACTCCGTCTGTCTTACAACGCCTATTATCTTTACCTTACTTGACATTTAAAATTTATGTAATTTTTGAGTATCTTTATGTCAACCTATTAACACTAGCCTGAGGAGGGCCCCATGCACCAAAGCTTATGGGATCATGCTAAAGACCATAAGATGTTAGGAACAGACAAGTAGGACAAAGGGTGATGGTTGCAGTGGCAACCAAATTCATTCAAGTCTTTCCAGATAATGTTACCTCCATGTTCCTTTCTCCCATCCTCATGCACTTACAATGCACATGTGTGCATATGTGCATGCATCTGTGTGTATGTGTGTGTGTATAAGAGAGAGGAAGAGAGTTATCAAACTACATAATTCTTGATGGAAAAAGGAACACTCTAAAATAGGTTTAAATTATTTATTCTGGGTTTTTGGTGTAAGCAAATAATAAAAATCTTCCAAGTTATTGCCAAGATCACACAATCTTTGTCTCTTAAGTTTTCCCAAGGCCACACCTAAAAAGGGGGTTATGTCACCAGTGTTTGGTATCAGTATCACGGAAGCCCAAGCATTATTTTAGTCTGCAGTTGCGAACATGTTCATTGCTGGTTGAACAGGTCAGTACCAGTTCACAAGATAGAGGAGGAACATGAATTAAGTTTGAACAGGTGCCAGGTAGGTATTCTGAAAGAAAAAGCATTTTCCACTTCTGGAAATGCAGGCATTTCTGGTGGAGACACATTACTCCAAAGCTATATGGGCCCAGGATTTGACCCTCCACTGCTACAGGTCAAGGAATTTAATGGTCAGCTCCTCCAGATGATAATAAGGCCCACATTTATACTAAAACAAACACAGCCTCACCTTACAACTTTGTAAGGAAACTGAGAACAGGGATGATGTTTCACTCATTTTTGTACCACCCCCACAGCCTAGAAGGATTGCTTGCGTAGATTAAATACTCAAGCAGCATTACTTAAATTGGTAATGGAGAGCAAATTTAGTAATTTTCTGTGAAAATTTTTGATTTAAAACAGACAGGTTGTTTGTGTTTTATTTTTTGTTCCTATTGCTTTCTTATCCAGCTCAGGAAACACTGGGAAATCGAATTTAAATTTGAAGGTTGTTTGGTAAATGTGGAATCAGAGAAATTGAAATCACATGGCCTCAAAAGATGATGCTTTTGTCAAGCTGTGAAGCCTGGTGAGTCACTCCTCTCCACTAAGGGGTTATGTTTGCCAATGTAATCACATATTTATAGGCCCTTGTCAAGTTACATTCTTTCTTTTGAATGCCACACTCCTGAAACACATTCATTCTTACCCTGCTTTTTGTTTTTCTGGATTCCACAAAACTCTATTATTTGTATTTATCGTCATGTTCCACATTTTAATTTAATCTTTATCATTTTTTCCTACCAATCTGCAGAATATTCTCCCAAATAAGTTGTTAATTTTAATGTTTAGCTTAGGACCTTTCTTTTCTCACCTATCCTGCTGACATTCTCAGACCCTTCAATATCTCATTCAATCTGATACACAACAATCACAGGTAAGGCAATGGATTAAGGACTAAGTGGATACAAACATTTATAAGATATGGCCCTTGCTTTCATCATGTAATATCAAAGATGACATTGATGAACCTGTAAGAAACTCTAAAGTAGGGTGGTCACATGCATGGGCTCTGAAACCAAACTGCTTGGATTTACCTGCCTTGACATTTGCTAGCCATGTGATCTTGAGCAAAACTAACTCAACTCCTGTGTGACTATTTCCTCATCTATAAAAGAAGAATGTTAATAATAGTTGCTACTTTTTAGGATTGCAGTGATAATTAGATGAGTTAATATAGCTACATTTCTTAGAACTATCCCTGGTAAACAAAGCTCAATGTATTCGCTATTATTATACACTTCTTTCTCAACTTTAAAAACCTTTGTATTTACTTATTTTCAATTACCCATAGGCTCACAGACACCTTGTAAATTATCATCATGTGAGGGGTCTTCTTGTCACCTTATTGTCCTACTCTGCTAACCATGGAGATGTGGATGGGCAATAATTCTTCCTTATGTTCATTCTTCCATTCACTCAACAATTATTTATTGTCTACTCTGTGCTAGGATCTTTTAACATTGAAGATATAAAGATAAACAAGATAGGCATAAACCATCTGGCCTCGGGAAGTTCTGCTAGAAGAGAGAAGCATATACAAATACAATAATAAAAAGGTAGTTAAAAATGTGATACCAGATCTGTGAAGAAAATGAAAGGGGTATTGTGTTAATAAATTGCAGTAGGAAGATCATTCTTGAATGATTCAGACACATCATGAGCTTTTCATCCTGACGAGATTAGTGAAAAAGCCCAAGAAAGAAGATGACCAAGAAGGAAACAAAAAGGCTTTGATGTTTTGAGGAACAGAATGAAGCCCTGTGAATGATATAAAATGAGATGGGAGACCAGGCAAGAAATCTACTTGTGTGAGTAAATGGAGACTATGGTTTGGGGTTTGGATTTTACTCTAACCAAAACAGGAATTCATTAAAATTGGATATCCATATGCAAAAGAAGGAAACAGGGATCCCACCTCTCATCACATACAAAAAATCAAATAAAAAGGGAGTGAAGACTTAAATCTAAGACCCAAAACTATGAAACTACTAGAAGAAAACATAAGGGAAACACTTCAGGCCATTGGTCAGGGGAAAGCTTTTATGAAGAAGACCTCAAAAACACAGAAAATGAAAATAGACAAATGAGATTATATCAAACTGAAAAGCTTCTGCACAGCAAAGGAAATAATCAACAAAGTGAAGAGACAACACACAGAATGGGAGAAAACATTTTCAAACTATTCATCCAACAGAGATTAAAATCCAGACTACAAGAAACAAAAAACAGCAAAAAGTAAATAATAATAATAATAATAATAATCTTATTTTAAAGTGAGCAAATAAGCTGAACAGACATTTCTCATAAAAAGCGATACAAATGGCCAAGAAGCCTATGAAAAAATATGCTACATTATGATTCATCAGGAAAATGCAAATCAAAACCACAATGAGATGTTACTTCATCCCCATTTGAATGGCTATAATCAAAAAGACAAAAAAATAACAAATGCTGGTGAGGATGTGGCGAAAAGGGAACTCTTACACATTCTTGGTGGGAATGTAAATTAGTTCATCTATTATGGAAAATAGTATGAAGGTTCTTCAAAAAACTAAAGACAGAACTAACATATGATCCAGCAATCCCGCTACTGGGTATGTTTCCAAAAAAAAAAAAGGGACATAAGTATGTCAAAGACATATCTCTACTCCTATGTTGATTGCAGCACTATTCGCAATAGCCAAGATATGGAAACAATCTAAGTGTCCATCAATGGATGAATAGATAAAGAATATGTGGAATATATAGACACAATGGAATACTATTCAGCCATAAAGAACAAAATCCTGTCACTTGAAGCAACAAGAATGAGCTTGGAGGACATTAAGTGAAATAAACTGACTAAAAATAATAATAAAAGCAAAAAAGAAAGACACATACCACACATTCTCATTCATGTGGATTATAACAGCTGAGCTCATAAAAGTAAAGAGTAGAATAGATTACTAGAGGCTGGGAAGTATAGTGGGGAGATGGGATAAGCAGAAATTTATTATTGGATGCAAAATTGCAGCTAAATAGGATTAAGTTCTATTATAGTCACCCTACGGTGTTTTATAGCACTGTAGGATGACTATAATGAACAATTTACTATAAATTTTCAAATAGCCAGAAAATCGGATTTTGAATGTTCTCAACACAAAGAAATAATAAATGTTTGGATGGATATGCTAATTACCCTAATTTGATCATTACACATTGTATACATGTATCAAAATACTACACTGTACCCCATAAGTATGTACAATTGTTCTGTGTCAACTAAAAATAATAATAAAAGCAAAAAAGAATTCCTCAAAAAAAACAAAACAAAACAGGAATCCATTGAAGCGGTCTAATTATGGTCTCTAGGCCAAGAGGTAAACAGACTGCAGGGGAGAAAAGTGAAAGCAGGAGTCCCAACAGGAGGCTACTGCCATTGTGAAGGCCATGTAGAGGAGACAGGTGGACAATTTAAGATGTGTTCTTGAGGTAAAGCAGACAGTGCACCTTTGAAGTAAATGAGTGAGCACCATGACGCTGAGAAGCTATTTTCCCAGTGAACCAGGAAGTGAGGTAGGTAGATGAGTCACCCAAACGGGTGGGGAAGGAGGTGCTTGAAATCAATTTGTATATTTATTTTATAGAGTAAATGAATTAAGAGAAAAAAATGGATCCTGAATCTGAACTTATTTACAAATTATTATACCTTATAAAAAAGGTCTTTTATGGACAATACTATAAAGATGGTAATGTTTATTTTTAGCATTACCATCCACACCTTTAAAATTATTAATAATTTGTGAGAGTTTGCTGTAAACTAAGTACCCTTCATCCATTTTCTCATTTAATTCACAAAACAGCCCTATAGACATTTATTATAATTATGCCCAATTTTATGGATGCAATGAAATTGAATCTCAGTGAAGTTACTTTTCCAAGGCATTAGAGCCAGGTAACACACAGCTGGGTTTGAACCCAGGTCACTGACCCAACAGCCTGAGCTCTTAACCTCTAAGTAGAACATTATTATTCCCTTTTACATTACTGATCGCACCCTGCTTCCCCCAAACACACATACACACACACACAGACACAAGCACATATACATCCACGTTTCCTTATAATCAAAATCTTCACTCAAAGAGAAGCTTACTCTCAGTCTCTCCAAACCTCCAATGATCTACCCAGTTGTGATAAATTACATCTTTCAACGGTAGAATCACTAATTGTGAAAATCAACCTTAAGCAAGACAGTAGAAGAGATACTTCTTGAAACACAGCAGCCTTATTTGTGTCTCTGATAGCACATCATAGCCAGCCCTGTGGATAAATGTGGCCTTAGCCAGGAAAGGATAAATGATAGATGATTTGGAAGAAATAAATGACAGGAGCGTTAAAATGTTTTAGGGCAAGGGACATTCAAATAAATGCTATTGGATGATTTATTTTCCAAAAGGTGTTACATTCACTGCTGAACACACCTACGTGTCTGCCAGAAATGTGATCATAAAAAATCTATGTGTATAAAAAATTTACACTGTAGCAAGCTGACCTCAGCCCTTCATTTACTAACACCGCCACCTTAGCTGCAAGAACACATTCTCAACTTCCACATAGATTTCAACACCTGGATGTCCCACAGCTACCTCAAGAAGAATATATTCAAAATTCAGTTCATTATCTTCTCTCCAAACATCTAATATTTGAAGTCCCAGTTAACATATCATTTCAGCAGTTTTCAATGCTATAAACTTCAAAGTTTTCATAATCGCCTCTCTTACCCTCATTCAGTTCTCTAATTCCAATCCCACGCAATAGAAAATATGGACAATTCATCTCCCTTAATTGTCTTACAAATGTACCTATCCCTGTTTACCATCTTCATTGACTCCTATAGTTCAAGTCTTCAGCATGATTCAAGCAAATTATCTTATCCCTGGTTTTCTAAAAATCAGAGTTTAAGGCAAAGCATCAGTGCTAAAATGTTATTGAGAGGAAGAGTGAAGGAAAAAGAAAAGTGACGCAAGAAAGGAGGAAAAGCAAAAATAAGATGATCTGTTACTGAACTGGCTACAGCTTCTTGAGGAAGCCTAGACAATGCCTCAGTTCCACAAGGTGGAAGGAAAGCACTGCTAGAAAAAAATCTATGGTAGAGGAAGAGTAAGCAGATAATCTGATCCTGTCTTCTATCTCTAATTGGTCAAAGTCCACATCTTGGGGATTTATTTTTCCCACACTTCTATTATAGTTTCTTTCTCTCACCCGGGACAGCCACCAAAGAAATTAGAGTCTCCAGACATGCATGCAACTAGGACCTAAGCACTGAGCTATTATAGCTTTTCCATTGAATTGTAGTGAATGAGATGAAGACTGCCCTAAAGCTCAGCCCTAAATTCCTGGGGAGGATACAAACAATGGGAGGTATTAGGAGATGGGATGACTGAGGCTGCAGCCCAGCATGGTGTGAGCAGTTGCTCTTTGGGACCAATCCAGATAGAAAGCAAGGCAAATGGCTGAAGTTGGAGTGGGTAGGCAAGGGAGTCAGGCTGATATGAAATGACACGTAAATTGAATCTGATAAAATTCACTGAGTGCCACTCCATTCTGCTTACACTCTCTAATAACATATGAATCTTATATGTGAGCAAGGTGCCCTTCCTTCTTCTGCGGAGGGGAGGTAAAAAATTGTAATCTTCCAAGACTGAGCCAGTTGCCATCTTCTAAAACAACATGTAGAGGATTAGCAACCCAAGCTGCACTTCTAGCTGCTTTAGCTGATCCGAAAGCCCTATTGACATTCATTCATCACCTCTCCCTTCCCTTACCCATTCTGGATTTTCTTTGTCCTTAGCCAGAATTCCAGCTGATCTAGATTTCTTGTCTCATAAGGTGACCCAGACCTTCATTCTGTAAGGATCTGAGGTCTTAGTCATCTTGTCATTGTCAGGCTGTTATTGCTACAATTAACAAATATCAGAGTGCACTGAAGCACCAAGGGAAGAGCCAGTGAATCCCCACATCCTACCCCCACTGTGTAGTAGAAACCCTAGTTCCTGATCATAGTTGGGATCAATTAGCCTAGTCTATAGGGTAACTCCTTTTTGCCTGATGATCTACTGGCAGGGAAATCCTAAAGTAGCTAAGCAGTATGTAGAGATTTTAGTTCCAACCTAACAAAGCCTAACTTTTCTAGGATAAGAGGCATGTGGGAGAATGGAAGTGCAGCGAGAATGAACAAATCCTACGTATCTCTCCTTTTTCTTCATCTTAAATATTCTTGCTATCAGGGACACGGTTCCATGTTCAGGTTGTAGGTGCAGCACATGTATTGCACCAACCTCTTAAAAGTTGCCCCTGAGCTGGTGCCTTAACTGAGCCTATTCCACATGTTATCAAGCTGTCTAGATACAAGTTATGAGGAACACACATCAGTTTCATGTGAATGAGCCCAGTGGTGCACCTCCTTTGCCAAAAAATGGATCTCTGGGCCCAAAGCAATGTTGTGTGGCATACCATGTCAATGGATAAGGCTTTCTGTAAAGGCTTGGAATGTAAGGCTGGGATTTGCACTGCAGGCAGAAAAAACAAACTCACTATATTTGTTTTCTATTAAAGCTATGACAAATTATCACAATTCACTGGCTTAAAACAACACAAATTAATTATCTCACAGTTCTATAGATCAGAAGTCCAATATGGATTTCACTGGTCTAGGATCAAGTCAATAGGATACATTCCTTTCTGCATTTCTCTACAGGAACAATCTGTTTCCTTGCGGTTTCTGGCTTCTAAAGGCTTCCCACATTCTTTGACGCATGATCCCCTTCTTTATCTATCAAGGTTGAGCTGAGTCTTCACATTGGCATCTCTCTTCTGATTCTGTCTTCCAATTTTAAGGACCCTAATAATTAGCTATTAAGCCACCTGAAAAATCCAGGATACTCTTTTTTTTTTTTTTTTTTTGATGGAGTCTTGCTCTGTCACCCAGGCTGGAGTGCAGTGGTGCTGTCTTGGCTCACTGCAACCTTCACCTCCCAGGTTCCAGTCATTCTCCTGCCTCAGGAGTGAATCCAGTGAATCCCAGCCAAGTAGCTGGGATTACAGGCACATGCCACCATGCCCAGCTAATTTTTGTATTTTTAGTAGACATGGGGTTTCACCATGTTGGCCAGGCTGGTCTTGAACTCCTGACCTCAGGTGATCCACCCATCTCAGCCTCCCAAAGTGCTGGGATTACAGGTTGAGCCACCACACCCGTAATGAGTCAACTCTTCTCATCTTAAGGTCGGCTGATTAGTAAGTTTAATTCCATGTGCAACCTTAATTCTCCTTTACCACAGGACCTAATATGTTCACAGGTTTTGGGGATTGGATGTAGATATGTTTGGGGAAGAGAGGAGCATTGTTCTGTCTGCCATATCCACGCCCAGAATCATGTTTTTGGTCTTAAATAGTCACTAATATAGGTCAAAAATCGTCCAGTATTTACAAATTCACATTATTTGATCTATTATTGCTTCTGGTAAGGATGAATTGCTCCCTCCAAGAGAGAAGAGGATCAATGTAATTGACCTGGCACTATGTGGGCTGGTCATTCCTCCAAAAAATGGTGCCAATCCAGGGCTAAATATTAGTCACTCCTGCTGGCAAATTGTGCATTCCACACTGCCAGTAGCTAGATTAGCCTTCATTAAGAGGAAGGCCGTGTTGTTGAACTCATTTTTAGACTCCATCTCTGCCTCATGGCCACTCAGGTTACAGGCCCACTAGAGAAGTACTGGGTACTAAGAGCAGTGCTGTATGATAACTACAGGACAGGGCCACTTGTTCACCTTGGTACTTACAGTCCGTGCTGAGGTGTTGCTTTCTAGTGAGCATGAGAAACAAAGGTTTACTCACCTTATGCCCATCCTCAAAGACCCTCCTCCCAATGTCTTGTCCTTATTCTGTTAGGATTATTCCTCCCCGACCTCTGATTTGCTGGACAAGTCCAGGAACCAACCACTAGCCAGGAGTCTCTGAATGCCTATAACTCAATTTTCCCTTGTTAGCAACTAAGTTCTCCTTGCCACTGTCTTTATTTTTATTTTTTATACACAAAGTGAGCAATACATTACCTGTTCCTGTATCTCACTCTTAGTCATTCCACGACATATTGACCATTGCCACAGAATCCTGCAGGTAAAGGAACCTTGACTTTCACAATGTGTTACCTTTACTTCCAATTCTGTAATAAAATTCATCTTGTCTCTGATGTTTAAGTACTATCATCTGACCCCTGGCATAATGAAATCCCAACATCCCTGCAGATAATAGGGATCTTAGTTCCATGGCACATCAACCACAGCCTGCAGAGAGCACACAACAACCAATAAGCATCTCAAAGATTTTGGTGTCTTGTTCTTAGGGCATTCCTTATTGCCTTCATGCAGGGAGAGTCCTCTCTGTTACTTCTCTGAAACCCTCCCAGAGACCACAGTCAAGTGGTTAGTCTTACCTAACAAAACTAGTCTAACATTCCCACCTCCCTGAGCCTTCCCTGGGAAGTTCTAGCCTCTCTACTTTATTCATCATAGGTCATCATCATGACCAAGTTTCAATAAATCATTCCATCAAAATACCAGAACCAATCCCCAAGTGAACCTGCCACAACATTGAATCCTGAGTTGCTGTTGAATGCCCACCATGTCAATGGGTTTTTTCATACTCAGTTTTCATTGCACATTCCCATGCCAACACATAAAATCACTCTCATATATATTCTCCCAATTCCTGTTGGCATATAATAGCAAATTCTATAATTTCTTTCTGTTGTAGGCTTTGCCTATCTCAAATAGGGATTTTGACTCCCCACTGAGTCTGTGTTGAGACTCTATCCTGATATTGGGCTACAGGCATTGAATGGTGTTGGTGGCAGATCTTGAGAAGAGCAGGCATCATCTCGCATGGCAACTTCTAAGCTGAGGCTATTGAGTGGTGTTCAGGTGCTATGGTCTGAATATTTGTCTCCCCTCCATATTTGTATGTTGAAATCTAATCACCAATGTGATTTTGGAAGCGGGGCTTCTGGGAGGTTACTAGGTCATGAGGTTAGAACCTTGATAAGTGGGATTAGTGCCATAATAATAGAGGCCCCAAAGACTGTCTTTTCTCTTCCGTCTTGTGAGGACACAACTAGATGCCACCATTTTTGAACCAGAAAGAGGGCCCTCACCAGACCCCCAACTATGGTTTCACCCTGACCTTGGATTGCCCAGCCTCCCCAGAACTGTGAAAAATAAATTCTAGTGTCTATAAGCCATCCAGTCTATAGTATTTTGTTATCACAGCCTGAACAGACTGAGACATCAGGTAAATGGAGGCTGTTCTCCTCTAACAAAGGGAGAGGGGGCTTCTTCTGCTACCCAGGAGCACTCAGAGGAACTTCAGGGCTTTCTATTCTTAGACTTTTCTACTCAAATGTCAAGGGTCCTACTTTTTCCCTATCAGGCATTCAGTGTTGACATATGACACCTGGAATGGCTCTGCATTTAGTCTTCTTTGCAGCTCTACTTTGTAATGAGATCCTAGGCCTGATTTCTAGCACAGTCAGCCATATGGCTATATGAGATAAAAATCTCCTTTAAACCCGCCTGTGGCTTTAACAATATGCTTTAACTTGGCAAGTAGGGGCCCTAAGCCTTTTCCCAATTAACTATAAGAGTAAGCTTTTAAAGCCATTTTATTGAGGTATTGACATGCATATTTATTGTGTACTAATTCAATGAGTTTGGGGACAAGCATACACCCATGAAACCATCACCACCATCAAGGCCATAGACATATCCACGAACATGCAAAAGTAAACTTAACGACTGTGATATTATTGCATGCTAGGGATCCTAATGCTTTGAAATCAGTGGTCAATTCAACTTCAAAATACTATTTGAGAGTCTGATTGCTAGAATCACTCCTCATACAGTTGTCTTAGCCTATCCCAGAGACTGAGGCAAAACATACATGTTAGTGTTTCGTTTTGTTTTATAGGGGTGAGGCAGGATAGTCCTCGGAGAGGAGGAATGAAGGAAAATAAAAGTGAAGTAGGATATGAAACAAAGCAAAGATAGGGTGAGCTTGTTACAATATCTAACAAAAACAAACAAACAAAAACCCACAGCTGATTGTCAGGACTAAACAGTCTCTGCTCAGAACTTGTCAAATAGAGGAAGCTGTTCATCTGTTGTGTTCCTTTCTGTCTCCTGTCTTCAACTGGCTACAATCCCATTGGTGTTAACTCCTCTCTACTTCTAGTTATGTTAGCTGGCCCCTCTGAGAAGCTGCTGGGAAAGCCAGTCTCCATGCACACTTGGTTCTCACTATGATACATGCTGTATTAGTCCATTTTACTGCTACTGATAAAGATATACTCAAGACTGGACAATTTACAAAAGAAAGAGGTTTATTGTACTTACAGTTCCACATGGCTGGGGAGGCCTCACAATCATGGCTGAAGGCAAGGAAGAGCAAGTCACATCTTATGTGGATGGCAGCAGGCAAAGAGAGAGCTTGTGCAGAGAAACTCCCTTTTTTAAAACCGTCAGATCTCATGAGACACATTCACTATCACAAGAACAGCACAGGAAAGACCCACTCCCATGATTCAATTATCTCCCACCTGGGCCCTCCCACAACACGTGGGAATTATGGGAGCTACAAGATGAGATTTAAGTGGGGGACACAGAGCCAAATCATATCATTCCACCCCAGCCCCTCTCAAATCTCATGTCCTCACATTTCAAAACCAATCATGCCATCCCAACAGTCCCCCAAAGTCTCAACTCATTTCAGCATTAACTCAAAAGTCCACAGTTGAAAGTCTCATCTGAGACAAAGCAAGTCCCTTCCACCTATAAGCCTGTAAAATCAAAAGCAAGCTAGTTACTTCCTAGAGACAATGGAGTACAGGTATTGGGTAAACACAGCTGTTCCAAATGGGAAAAATTGGCCAAAACAAAGGGGTTACAGGCCCCATGTAAGTCTGAAATCCAGCAGAGCAGTCAAATATTAAAACTCCAAAATGGTCTCTTCTGACGCCATGTCTCACATCCAGGTCACATTGATGCAAGAGGTGGGCTCCCGCAGCCCTGGGCAACTCCATCCCTGTGGCTCTGCAGGGTATAGCACCACTCCTGGTTGCCTTCACTGGCTGGTGTTGAGTGTCTGTGGCTTTTCCAGGCACTTGGTGCAAGCTGTCAGTGGATCTACCATTCTTGGGTCTGGAGTTTAGTGACCCTCTT
Source organism: Symphalangus syndactylus (assembly GCF_028878055.3). Lineage (NCBI taxonomy): Eukaryota > Metazoa > Chordata > Mammalia > Primates > Hylobatidae > Symphalangus > Symphalangus syndactylus. Next base: position 139,784,638 of record NC_072427.2, read on the forward strand.
CTCTCAGCTCCACCAGGCAGTGCCCCAGTAGGGACTCTGTGTGGGGGTTCTGACCCCACATTTCTCTTCTGCACTGCCCTAGCAAAGGTTCTCCGTGAGGGCCCCAGCCCTTCAGCGAACTTATTCCTGGACATCCAGGCATTTCCATACATCCTCTGAAATCTAGGTGGAGGTTCCCAAACCTCAATTCTTGACTTCTGTGCACCCACAGGCTTAAGCTGCCAAAGCTTGGGGCTTCCACCCTCTGAAGCAACAGCTGAAGCTATAACATGGCCTCTTTTAGTCACAGCTGGAGTGGCTGGGATGCAGGACACCAAGACCCTAGACTGCGCACAGCAGAAGGACCCTGGACCCAGGCCACAAAACCATTTTTTCCTCCAAAACTTCTGGGCCTGTGATGGGAGAGGCTGTCACAAAGGTCTCTGACATGCCCTGGAGACATTTTCTCCATTGTCTTGGTGATTAACATTTGGCTCCTCATTAGTTATACAAATTTCTACAGCTGGCTTGAATTTCTCCTCAGAAAATGGGATTTTCCTTTCTATTGCATTGTCAAGGTTTCTAAACTTTTATGTTCTGTTTCCCTTTTAAAAAGAATGCCTTTAGCAGCACCCAAGTCACATCTTGAATGTTTTGCTGCTTAGAAATTTCTTCTGCCAGATACCCTAAATCATCTCTCTGAAATTCAAAGTTTCACAAATCTCTAGGGTGGGTGAAAAATGTCACCAGTCTCTTTGCTAAAATATAACAGAGTCACCTTTGCTCCAGTTCCCAAAAAGTTCATCATTTCCATCTGAGACCACCTCAGCCTGGTCTTCATTGTCCATATCGCTATCAGCATTTTGGTCAAAGCCATTCAACAAGTCTCTAGGAAGTTCCAAACTTTCCCACATTTTCCTCTCTTCTTCCAAGCCCTCCAAACTGTTTCAACCTCTGCCTGTTACCCAGTTCCAAAGTTGCTTCCACATTTTCAGGTATCTTTTCAGCAGCACCCCACTCTACTGGTACCAATTTATTGTATTAGTCCATTTTCATGCTGCTAATAAGGACACACCCAAGACTGAGAAATTTACAAAAGAAAGGGGTTTAACTGGACTTACAGTTCCACACGGCTGGGGAAGCCTCACAATCATGGTGGAAGGCAAGGAGAAGCAAGTTACTTCTTATGTGGATGACAGCAGGCAAAGAGAGCTTGCTCAGAGGAACTCCCATTTTTAAAACCATCAGATCTCATGAGACACATTCACTATCACAAGAACAGCACAGGAAAGACCTACCCCCATGATTCAGTTATCTCCCACCTGGGCCCTCCTACAGCATGTGGCAATTATGGGAGTTACAAGATGATATTTGGGTGGCAGCACAGAGCCAAACCATACCATGTGCTAAGAAGTTTGGTACTATAAGAGATGAGATGACTCTGGCTGTGACAGAGGATTCATGGGCCTGGTGAAGGATGTTGTTAGGGCCTCTCTGCCCAGTAAGAGAGGCAAATAAGTGAGGTCTGGGTTGGGGTATCGGTGGAACTAAGTTGATCTAGGCTGATGCATAAGTTGGGTCTAGAATCATAACAATTACAACAGCTTCCTGTGGCTTCCCTTCAAGTCTATCCTTGTGGTAAGAACTGTTTTTTTCTAAAAATATCAATCCTCTACAAATATTTCTAAAATATCAAAACCTCTACATTCTTTACTGCCTACTCAGGACTTTTTCTTTATCTACTGCTCCCAAATCATTATTTAATCGACTATGTCCCTCCTTTCTTATCTTTGGATGCAAGATATGGTATTTCTTCTACTTAGAATCCCTCACCTTAACCAATCTGCCTATATCTGGTAAACTCCAACTTATTGATTAAGGCCTCTAGCAAATGATGTCTTCTCAATAAAACTTTCTAGGACACCATGGCAGAACAAAATCCTTTTCACGTGTGTAGTTCCCACTAACTTTGCATTAAGGACTTAGGCCTTAAGGCCCAAGTCCAAGAAATATTCATTCAGAAGATGCAGCCATGATGTAGTGGAAAGAGCACAGGACTTGAGTGTTCTGGATTGGAATCTGTATTAGTTTGCCAAGGGTGCCATCACAAAGTGCCATAAATGGGGTGGGTTAAACAGCAGAAATTAATTGTCTCACAGTTCTGGAGGCTAGATCAAATTAATTGTCTCAAGTTCTGGAGGCTAGAAGTCCAAGATAAAGATATCATCAGTGTTGGTTCCTTCCGAGGCTGTAAGGAAGGATCTGCCCCATGTCTCTTCCCTGGCTTCTCGTGGTTTTCTGAAGCTTTGATGTCCCTTGGTATGTAGAAGCATCACCCTGATCACTGCCTTCATCTTCACATGGCGTTTTTCCTGTGGCGTGTTTGTCTCCAAATTTCCCCTTTTTATAAGGACACTAGTCATATTGCATTAGGGGACTATTTTCCTCTAATATGACCTCATCTTAACTAATTACATCCAAAATGTGTTTCCAAATAAGATCCCATTCTGAAGTATTGTGGGTTAGGACTTTAATATATCAGTTTAAAAAGGTGGGGGTAGGGAGTGGGGAAGTGGGAGGGGGAACAAAATTCAACCCATAGCAGAATGTAACTTGGGGAAAATCTCACAAATTTTCTGTGCCTCTTTCCTCTAATCAGATAAACAGGAATAATAATACTGATTTAAAAACCATAGATTAAATGAAGATCAATAGCAATGTTGTATGAAGCTTGTCCAACCCACCTTATTTGGTTGTTGTTACTGTTCTGTTTTGTTTTGTTTTCGGCTTTTAGCAGCCTGAAGCCATGGTTTTTAGTTTCTGTCTCTAGTGATAAGTAGAAAAGAAGGATGAGGAAGGGGCTTTACCGGCCCAACCAGAAACAGAAACTAAGAACCCATGACTGTATTCTCTCCCTTGGACACCTGTGTCAGAATAGCGGAGGGAGAAGGGATCAGAACAAATGAAATTTGTGTAAATATTAGATAAGAATATCTTCATTTGGACAACTTGCTGTTTAGAGCAGGATCTAGGGAAGAAACATTAGCCAAAAGTATAGAATAGAGCAAGAGAGCAGAAGTATAGACTATAGGAAGAATATAGAGTAATGAGTGCTTCAGGGAAGAGAGCAAAAGCTATAGCAAGAAAGAAAATGAGAGTAGATTACACGATCTTTCTCAACCTCATTTTCCACATACAAAAAGATACCTACTTTCTACAGGCATGAGGAAAGCACCTTGAGTAGTAAACTAGCTATAGCTGGAAATACATTAGCAAATGCAGATTCTCACCATTGATTTGAATCAGTATGCTGTTTTATTTTATGCTCATCTTCCTTTCTACTTTTTCCTTTTTCTTATCTTTCATTATTCAAGTACTGAATTCAAGTTTTCTACCTGTATTCACAGATGCTCTACTCTACCCCAAAATAATTTTCTTTTTTAAAAAATAGTAGTTTTTTGTTAAAAAAATTCTCATGCAAGTAGGAGACAAAAGTCTTTAGGATAAAATTTATTCTCAGAAAGTGCTGGCATTGAAAATACTTTATATCCATTAATTAAAACTGTTGAAAACCTGTATATTGAAATCCCCTCAAAAATCATTTTTTATTATTCACAGTGTTTAAATGAAGCTGTCCATCTCATTACACAATAAATAAGGTTATAGTGGTTTTGCCTACTCACAGCTACTAATACTTTTAGATTTCATAGTCTCCATTTACATATTAAGAAGACCCCACCACCACACACACACACACACACACACACACACACACACACTCTCTCTCTCTCTCTGTCTGTCTCTCTCTCTCTCTCTGAGTAGAGAGCATGGGGAAAAGAGGAGAGGAGAAAGAGAGATTCTTCAATCAGCCCTCCAGTGGATCACAACTCAGTATCTCTCCTGCATTTCTTCTTTGGATCTTCAAGTCCCTCACTATCAACTCCATCAAACACTCAATTTTGTTTATTTTAACTGTAATTGATAGTCTTACATTATATTAGTTGCTATGAGTATGAGGAGAGGAAAGATCAAAAGTTGATTACAATAAGAATCTCATAATCAGAGGTTAAAAAACATAGATATAAGTAAATAATAATAATGTAAGACAGAATATACCATAGGGAGAAACCAATCACAATGTATATTCAGCTGAGAAAGAAATCACTTATTGTGGGTGGGAGTCAAGGGGGACCTGGAGGAACTTCATGCAAGAACAGTATTAGAAAAGGGTTTTTAGCAATTAGGAATTTTTTTAAAAGACACAGAGACAGTAAAGAACTCGAGTGTGACTAAAGTTGAGCATATTTGGGGAGGAGTAAAGAGAGATAAATTTATGTGGTTGTAATATCTAAAAATGCTGTTCTTGTAGGTCAAAATTGTATGTTGGGGCTAAATTGTAGATGATCTTGAATGTCAGAAAAAGTCGGGAATTATGCTCTTAAACAACTGTGAGACCTTTGAGAGGACAGCATGTATGTGCCATATTTTAAAGAAGATTCACTTGCTAATTATGAGCCTGGACTGAAAATAAGAAGTGCAGTTGGGAAACTCTTGCAATGCTGGGTACCAACTAAGTCCCAAACCTCTACTAGACTTCATGCCATTGAATGAAGATCTCTTTCCTGCAGTTACTTCCTGTCCCTTGTACATTTCTATTTATTCAACATCCTTCACCAATTCCTTTGACCTCACTTGCTATCCCTGCCTAATCATCAGGATTCCTACCTCTTCACCTGGATGGCCAAAGCCTAAGCTCAACAAGGTCATGGTGTCAGTCAGGCTAAACTTGCAGTAACAGCTATCATGACTTTTATTTCATTTACCATAATATTTGTTTGTATGTCTTGCTCTCTCTCTTTCCTCCTTTGACCATGCTTTTCTGAAGGGCATGCTTAATGCCTTATCTATGTGCTGGGGCCTAGCACGGCACCTGGCACCTACTAGGTGCTCAATAAATATTAATTCAGTAAAATTCCCACCATAGAAACTCAGAAAAAAAAAAGTGGTTGCTTTATTATTTATTTATTTATTTATTTATTTATTTATTTATTGAGATGGAGTCTCGCTCTGTCGCCCAGGCTGGAGTGCAGTGGCGCAATCTCGGCTCACTGCAAGCTCTGCCTCCCGGGTTCACACCATTCTCCCGCCTCAGCCTCCCGAGTAGCTGGGACTACAGGCGCCCGCCACTGCACCCAGCTAATTTTTTGTATTTTTAGTAGAGATGGGGTTTCACCATGGTCTCGATCTCCTGACCTCATGATCCGCCCGCCTCGGCCTCCCAAAGTGCTGGGATTACAGGCTTGAGCCACCGCACCTGGCCGTGGTTGCTTTATTAAAACCTTCTCTGATCTCCTGCTTAACCTCCTGATAGCATGTAGTTAGTGAGCCTATGGTCTGGGTTTTCTGAGATAGCCCCAATCTAAGACAGTTTATAATTACCTAAAATAATCTGTATTATGTTGTTTCAAGGAGCCACATTTAGCACACCTTTTTAAATTTCCTTAGGGCTTGTTATGCACAGTTCATTCTGGACACATATAAGTGCTCAACGGATATGTTTATTGGTTGAGTAGATAAATATTTCAGAAATTTTAATTACCAATCAACTAAATAAGTACAGGTAAATCACATTTTTCAAATCATGTGTCCAACTTTGGTGGCAAAAACAACTCCTATATTTATAGTTTATGCTAGATAAATGAGTACTTGAGTATATCCTGTTATGTTTCTTTCAATATTACTATAATTTGAATGTAACCAGTTCTTAAGACCAGTCTAAGTCCTATGTCCAAACCTCTCAACAAATCAGACTCCAAAAACTTCATAAAGAGATATTTTTACTGAGGGCTTCCTGGAAAGACAAGGAAGTTGTTTACCTCACATATTACCAGGTAGGAATTTATTTAAAATTCACTAAATATTTCTCTTTGACTCTGTAGGAGTACTCTAAGATGCACTCCTTAGAGCAACTTCTCTCTCTCTTTTCTGCTCCATGCTCTGCCTTCTCATGCAAAGTTCATCACCATTTTGGCTTTTCTCACTCCATTCTCTGGCCACTTCTAGCCTCCTTGTGAGAAATGGGAAAGTTCTTCTTCAAAGATTACAAAAAGTCACAATTTCTTACTATAAGATTGCTATCCACTATTAGTATATATATATTCCAAATCAGCTGTCCTAGCTTGCTCCAGCATGCCTGGACAGAACTAGACAAGCCACAGCTCATAGTGCATGCCATTCCTTATTTGGAGATGCTTCCTTAACTATCCCTGGGCAACTTACTTTTCTTTCTTTCTTCTGTTCCTGTTACCCAATTAAAAAAGTTTTAAACTAATAGCCAATCGGGTAATGTGTAAAATGGGAGGTCCTATTCCTGCCAATGGAAATTGGACACAACAGTAGGGCAGACATGTCAGATTATAAATAACTCTGTCTCCTTTGTTCGGTGTGCTCTCGTGGCTGGACAGCTATTGAGTAGCACCCTTTCTGCAGAAAGGAAAGCCTGCCTTGCTGAGAAATCATTTGTTCCTGTGTTAATTATTTTTTTGTTTTGCAACACCAAAAACTTCATTCTCAGCATCCTACACTTCCACTGGAAACTTACAAACAGCTTTCCCTGTTCTTAAGTAACTTGGCCACTCTCAGTTTATCCAATATTCCTCTCCAAAACTATTACTAGCTAAGAAGCAAAGAACACTTCCTCCTGAGGTCAGTAGGAGTAAATATAGGAATTTCAAATAAATATTTAATATTTTCCCTGTATTGTTTCCTACCAACAGTTTTAATGCTTCTTTTGCATTTCCTTAGAGCTGCTCATGCACAATCCTGGCCACATATGGGTGCTCAATAAATGTGTGTTTATTGACTTCTTAGGAAAATGTTTCAGAAATTTTCATCACTGGTCACCCAGAGTATTTAACAATATTAATCTAAAACATAACTCCTGGACCCCTACTATGTGTGACAATGTACTAAGGGAGCCACACAGCTTTGGATGGAATGAGGGTGCAGCCAGAATCCAAAAGTTCTATCAAATGAGCCTGTTCATGCCACCAACCAAATAAAACTTGAAAATTGATCTGATGAGGTGATCCAAATGTCTCTTCAGACTCATAATTTTCCAAGGCTCATTATACAATTTCACATTAGTGTTTTCAGCTCTTTTGATCACAAAGTAACAGACCAAAAACAAACTAAGAATATAAGCAATATCTAGATCACAGTAGGAAGACTCACCCCCCTCTCAGCTAATTGACTGAAACAGAAAGCCTAATTAGTGCTACAATCACTTCCTACTGGAAAGCATTCACTGTACATTAGAACAACCTAATGTTAACTAACATTGTACATTAAACCTAGAGCATGTTCACTTGCAAGGAAATCATTTTTTTAATAGAAAGGATTCAGTTTTAATGTTCTGTAATGGGCCATTTATTAGTATACAAGAAGGTCAGAAGAACTAATTAGAGACTATTTGAGCAAGTGTAAGTAATATGGTTTTCCCAGGTTGCCAATTGGGATTCTAAATCCCAGAGCATTATACTTAGATGCAGATATAGTATCAGATTTTACATGCCTGTGAGATTATTTGAGTGCCCCAAAGCTCAATTTAAATACCAGGTTGTGAAAATGTGCTTCAGTAAAGCAAGTTTAAGTCACATTCGTCCTTTTGATTTTTATGGGATCTGAGCAGTTAAAAGCCTGCTTGGGTTAAAAAAAAAAAATTAGCTCTGTGGCATTCCTTTTTCATTTTATGTACTTTGGTATAAACACTGAAAAGCAGTATCTCTTCTCTTTTTCACACCATCCAACATTCATGACAGTAATTATCTGGATTGCTTAATTCCTGCACTCTTCCTGTTTGCATGTAACACACTTTACCCAAATTTCCTCAATATGAGACCATCCTAACGGTTTCTTTTTTCAGCAGTTGTGAGGCAAGCTGTCTAAGGAGAGGGAGTAATTTTGGAATTTGATAGCAAGGCCCCTGAGGATATGAAAACTAGCTCAAAATGCATTGTACAACTGCCTCAGGCAAGTAAGGTACACCCAAGCTACCCAAGCTATGAACATCTGGCTTGCAACTATTATTTACATAATGAATTCATTCTACCCCACCCTCACTATTTATCTCAAGATCCTCAGCTCTCTCCCTCAGGGATTGCTCCAGAATACAGCTGAGAGGTTCCTAAGCCAGTCTGAGCCAGCCGGGAGGCAGCCTGGCCTCCTCTTCCTCACCTCACTCTTCAAGGAGGTCAGGCATATGCTTTGATCCTCACTCTCTCTTTTATGATTCACACTTTCCTTGTTTCCAGCTAAAGTTATTTTTTTCTCAATGTATGGATTTGTCTTTTAAGCAACAATATATAGACATCGTTTAAGCAACAGCAAAAACTCCTTCTCTTCTTTTTTAAACAATTCCTTCCAGGTTACCTACCTCTTTACTTTTCTTTGTTTACATTTGAACCAAAATTACAAATCATGTAAACACAGAAAAATATTAAAGTCAGACTTAAATCATATAAAAACAGAAAAGAATTAAAGTCAGATTTAAAGTCAAATTATATAAAAGAATTATGTTTAAGTAAATTTAAAAACAAAGAACTGGAGCTAAAATTCTCCCTCCAATTCATCTATAAAGGCAATGAAATCTACAAATCTACAAAGACAGTAGAACAGCACAATCGTCTGATTCTGAAGTTAAGATAGAGTAACAAAGAAAAAAGAATATCCAAGGTAATCATCAATCAGCAGAACAAGGAGTGGGAGATTTGTCCTACCTGACACTCAACATTTTTATTAAATCTATAATAGTTAGGACAGTGTGGCATTTGCATGAGAGTAGATAAGCAGAATAATGGAAAAGAATAAAGAATCCTAAAATAATCCCACACAAATAATTTGAAACAGAAATTAAAAGTCACTGGGGAGAATACCATTTATTCAATGAGAGGGCCTGGGACAAATGGCTGCCTATAAGGGAATAAATAAATTTGATTCTTAACCCATATCATACCCTAAAATCAGCTACCAGTTTTATAAATATATATTACTCTTTGTATATATACTATATATATTACTATAGTAATATTATATAATAGTAATATATATAGTGTATATATATATATAATATATATATATATATATATATTTTTTTTTTTGAGACAGTGTCTTGCTCTGTCACCCAGGCTGGAGTACAGTGATGTGATCATAGTTCATTGCAGCCTTGACTTCCCAGGCTCAAGTGATCCTCCTACCTCAGCCTCTCAAGTAGCTGGGGCTACAGGTGTGCGCCAGGTTAATTTTTTAATTTTTTGCAGAGATGGAACTCTTACTATGTTGCCCAGGTTGGTCTTGAACTCCTGGGCTCAAGTGATCCTCCCACCTCATCTTCCAAAGTGTTGGGATTATAAGCGTGAGTCACTGCACCTGGCCACTAGTTGTATATTTAAGGCAAATATAAAAGGTAAAACTCTAGAAATTATAAAATAAAATATAGGATATCTTTACAACTGCAAAATGCAGAAAAATTTCCTAAACAATAGTAAAACTTGCACATGGTAAAGTAAATGGTATATCACTACATTAAAACTAAAAATTTGTGTTCATCACAAGACATGAGGAGTTAAAAAGACAAGCCACAGTATGAAAAAATTTTGCTATACATATTTTTTGACATAGGATTTATATGTAGAATCAATAAAGTAAGACAACCCGATAGAAAAATAAGTAAAAGTGTGAATGAACATTTTATAGCAAAGGCAAAAAAATGGCCCTGTATTTATGGAAGGATACTTATACTTATTGCAAATCAGAAAAACACAAATTGAAGCTACAGAGAAAAACAATTAACTTTCATAAACATTAAAATGATGATTTCTGGCAAGGCTGTGGAGAAACAGGAACGCTTTTACACTGTTGGTGGTAATGTCAATTAGTTCAACCATTGTGGAAGACAGTGTGGTGATTCCTCAAAGACCTAGAACCAGAAATAGCACTTGACCCAGCAATCCCATTACTGAGTATATACCCAAAGGAGTATAAATCATTTTACTATAAAGATACATGCATACATATGCTCACTGCAGCACTATTCACAATAGCAAAGATATGGAATCAACCCAAATGCTCATCAATGATAGACTGGATAAAGCAAATGTGGTACATATACACCACGGAATACTATGCAGCCATAAAAAGGAATGAGATCATGTCCTTTGCGGGGACATGGGTGGAACTGGAAGCCATTATTCTCAGCAAACTAATGCAGAAACAGAAAACCAAACACCACATATTCTCACTTATAAGTGGGAGCTGAACAATGAGAACACATAAACACAGAGAGGAACAACAGACAGTGGGGCCTGTCAGGGTGGTGGGTGGTGCAGAGAGAGAGAGCATCAGGAAAAATAGCTAATGGATTCTGGGCTTAATACCTAGGTGATGAGTTGATAGGTACAGCAAACCACCAAGACACATATTTACCTATGAAACAAACCTGTACAACCTGCACATGTACCCTGGAACTTAAATAACATTAAAAAAATTAAAACGATGACAAATTTTAAAACTAAAACTCAACCAAAAACAAGGTGAAGGTCTCTATCACACTTCTGGTGATAATATAAATTGTTACAGCCACTTGAAAAAAAGTCTATCTTGGCATGACTAAGGAAAATTCGACATAGGCATATCCCATGTTTCAGCAATTTCATTTCTAAGTGGATACCACAGGGAAACTCTATGAGGGAAGATGTCTTGGGCAAAGTTGTTCTTAATAGCCTAAACAGGAAATGATCTAATTTCCATCAACAGGTCAACAAACAAACTGTGTTGTATTTACGTAATAAAATAAGACATAGGAGTGGAAGCTAATGAATGAAACGATTACACGCATCAACATATGCATGTAATGGGATATATTACTAAGGAAATATATATTGCTTGGGAAGGTGAGGAACGAGCAGAATTCGATAAAGGTGGAGCTGCAGAGGACTTCTAAGGCACTCCTAGCATTTTATTTCTAATCCTATGTGATGGTCTCATGGCTATTCATTTTATTATTATTCTTTAAACTATACAGATGGGGTTGTACACACTTTTGTATGCATGATATATTTTACAATAATCAAATACCTTTTTAAAGAATCAGAGTAGTAAAACTTCAAAACCCGTGAAAGGTCCCAGAAGTCCTCTTTGAAATCTTTGTTCAGACTCTTTTAGTGGAGGGTCATTTGAAATAACTACCTCTCTGCAGTATTCCTTCAACTGAAATGAGGTGTAGAGTAGAAACATAGAGGCTACTTATTGGCAAGATCAAATCCAGAGATTTTAGGAGCAAAAACATGCTCCTTCAAGGTCATTACCATACAAATTTTGCTCACTAGTATATCTCTAACATCTAGCCTAGTAGATGACACATAGTAGGTGCTCAATAAATATTTGATGAATGAATGAATGTATACATTATGTACTATAACAGATTGGATCCATGAAGGACTCTTAAATTCTATTAAACATACCAAAGTGTACTAGGAATAATACTCTTTAATTATATTAGTTAATATTAATATATCATCTAAGCTGATATAACAAAGAGATCCCCCCCAAAATTGCAGTACTTCAAATAAGATAGAAATGTATATTTCACACACGTACCAGTACAAAAATAGGAGTCAGGGAACCTAGAGTAGATATGCAACCCAGCTTTTGGAGGTCTCAGGGACTCAGGTCCTTTCTCTCTTGTTTCAACATCCTCCATAACAGGAGTTGGCAAATATCTGTAATATTTTAAAATAGTAAATATGTTAGGCTTTGCTGGCCACTTATGGTATCTGTGATATATTCTTCTTCTTTTTTTCACAACTCTTCAAAATTATTTTAAAACATAATCTTAGCTCAAAGACCATATGAAATGAGACCTTTGGCCCAAGGACCATGATCCGTGCCCCAGGGTACTGTCTGTGCCTTCAGGATTGAGGATTGAGACTGGATTACCAGCAGTTCGTAGGTATTTTAGCATGTGGGGAAGGGGAATGAGAGGAGGTAAAGACAAGCAATTTCCTCTAAGAAAGTGAGTGGGAATTCATGCATGTAAGCCAGTCTCTGAGCTGGATTCTCGCCATCACGTCTCTGAAAGCTTCTGATGCTCATCTGTATGGATGCAGAGATGCAGATACTACAGGTGAAAAGATTAAGTCACTGAGGAGTTGGGAACTGATCACTGTAGCTCACTATAAATATTGTATTATCATTAAAAAAAAAAAAGTGAGTGGGAAGTCACACACATCACTTCTAATCACATTAAGTTGGCAAGGATTTAGTCATATGATCGTAAGCAGCTGCAAGAGAGACTGGAAAACCTAGTCTCTAGCTAGGCAGCCATATGCACTGTTAAACTCAGGTTAAAGTTTCTATTCCTGTACAAAATAGAGTAAAATAAGATCACAGATAGAGATGTAGCCTCATCTATAAACATCTACTCAGCTTTGTTCCCTTCACTTTTTCCTTGAAGATAACATCTATCCTGAATTTGCTATTTACCATGCCCATTCATTTGTATTTTTCTATGACAATTATCGAATTTTTTTTAGTTTTAACCTTGAAAAGCATGTTATCATACTAGATGTTATCATTTTACAAATTCTTTCCATTCAATCTTATGTTTTTGAGATTCTTGTCCTTGTTAATACATGTAGCTCACTCAATTTGCCTGCTGTATAGTGTTCATTAGGTGAATGGAATACTGCTGCTTATCAGTTCTGTTGGTGAAAATAGGTTGCTTCCCACTTTTCTCCAAGGTCCAGAGCTCAGAGCAAAGGTATTAGTGAAAGTCCAGGATGGAGATGGGTATGCCCTGAGGAAAGGTCTGGATTATGAAAATTAAGAAAACAGCAGACTTGGAAGAAGGAAAACTTATTTTTAATCTCCTTCATTGGCAGGTCTTCTTTCTCTTAAATGTTTGTTTTCTGCAAAGTCTTGTCCTTTTTTTCTGTTTGTTTGACAGTCTCTCTTTATGTAATATCATCTGCTCCAATGAATCAAAGTAGATAGCCAGCTACTGGAGCAATTCGGGATCAGGTCTGCCTTCCCTACTCAGACCTCCTTTGTTCCTCCTTTCCTCCCTCTTCTCAAAACCAACTCCTACCACCATTTGCCCGTGAAGAGCAATTCAGCTCTCTCCATACCCCACCCACAACCTCTACTTTTAATTCTATACCTTGTTTTTTTAGAGTGAAGCATCTCTAAAACCTCAGCAAAAAACTTTTTTAAAAACTATACACGGAGGCTTAAGTTCTTTCTGACCCGCCCATGTGTGTGTGTGATGTTATTTGTGTCAGGATTTTGGTTTTGTGTCTTGTTTTTTTGTTTTTTTACAGGGGTTGGGTGGAGAGAGGGAGGAGTTGGAAGAGAGTGGGCGTGTTTCTAGTTACAAATGTGAAGAAGGTGTCTATGGCATCTTCCTGTGTGTGTGTCCGAATACTTCCTTTGTGTGTCTCCTCTAAGCATGAATAAGCACTGATTGATTTAAATATTTGTGCTTTTCAGCCATGTTGAACACATTGAATCTTGGACTTAAATATAGTTGACAGAGGTACCACTAATTGTTGCAGATATTAATGCAGATTTATGTAAAAAAATAGCCAAATTAACACTGGTCTAGCACTTATTTTTAATTTGCACATAATTGTACATATTTATGGGGTACAGAGTGATATTTCAACATATGTATACAATGTCTAATGATCAAATCAGATTAATTAGCATATCCATCACTCAAACATTTATCATTTCTTTGTGTTGGGAACATTCAAAAACCATTCTCCTAATTACTTGAAAATATAAAATCCATTGTTGTTAACTATAAGTCTCGCTATAGTGCTGTAGAACATTAGCCCTTATTCCTCCTATCTACTTGTACTTTTGTATCCATTAACGAACCTCTGGCTATTCCCTGACCCCTTAACCCTCCCAGTTTTCTACTCTCTTATAAAAGTAGGAGGCTTCCCAGCCTCCCACTCTGTACTTCTATGAGAGTAGAAGCCACCTTTCTACTCTCTACTTCTATGAAATCAACTTTTCTGGCTTGCACATATGAGTGAGAACATGGGGTATTTATCTTTTCTGGCAGTGATTTTAATGGGACAAGAGTCTAGTTCTAAAGAGAAATAAGTTAACGTAAACACCTGCCTTTAGAAACTGTTTTTCTTCAACCCCTTTCACAGACTGATCTGTCTCACAGAGAGCTGTTCCATAAAAAGAAAAAAAGGAAGAAATGTCTTAAAATATAATGTGCAACTTAAATGCTAAGGCAACAAAAATCCTTTTTTTTTCCTTTTTTTGAAAAACAAATTAGAGGACAAAAAAAGGTTGGATTCTTCTCACTGAATCATAACTTAGCTTGTATCAGAATCTAGAAGTCCTTGTCACCACCACCTTTTTTTTTTACAGATCATCTGCACAAGACTGCAATCCACAAAGCACTTTATCCTCTCCTGGGTTTCCTACACGACCTTGGTCAAACTGACTTCCTGCAGCCTTGACTTGGAACTAGCCAGAAACCCATCAGGAAGCATGAGGCTGGGACACTGCTGCCCATCCAACATAGCACACCCACATCCTAAATCCAAAGACTCCACTGCTTTTATTATTTGGGCAACAAAGTAGGATACATAATAATACAAACTAAAGAATAATGCTTAAGCATTATTCAGCCCAGAGGACATAGAAATGTGAGAGACTGGATCCAGTCAAATGGCATAATGCTTCTGTCACTATCCCCCTCACCCTGACATACACACACACTTTGCTTGCTTTGAAAACTTAACATTCTTGATCAATTAATTGTAAACCACAGGGAAAGAAAGGCCTCCAGAATGTCTGAAATAACTTTTTAGTGTAATACATTTACACACTATTGACAAAACCAGGCAAGATTGAGATGCCCCGAATAATATTCAGCTATATAGACAGATACATTGGAAAAAAAATGTTTAAAGAGCTTTATAGGTCAAGAGGGGGCTATCAAGTGGATGTGACTGATAGCTGATCACTAAGCAGATAATATTAGCAGTACCAGTGGTATGTTGAACTTATATGGAACTTTCTATTTAATATCATTTGTGGTAATTTATTAATAATTAAATACAAAGTGTACCTTGGTTTCCTATCTCTGTAAAATGCATGTTAAATTCATCCCAGATGTTCATCCACATTTGCCAACATACCTTCATCAATTCACATAGCAGAATAGTTTTGTTAGCAAAAGGGAAAGGGAGAAAAATATTTAAATTTTATTGTCAACCCAGTGCCAAGACATACTACGTACATTGCAACATTGAATCCCCACAATAATCATGTGAGTATTATATTACTATTTTCAATTTATAAATGAGAAGTCAGAGATTTAGAAAAGCCAAATAACATTTTTAATGTTTCACAACTAGGAAGCGCAAGAATCAGTACTTGAATTGTAGCCCATCTGGCTTCAAATCCCAGCAAGCTTTCTTTCCTCTGTGTTAAAACCCTCCCTAGTGAATGTCTTATGCAACTGTGAAGAGGTAGAATGGAAAAAATTTTTCCTATTCTCCAAATCTAACTTTGAGGATTATTTTTAATGGAGAAAAGTGACATCAGGCAGGGCGCGGTGGCTCACACTTGTAATCCCAGCACTTTGGGAGGCCGAGACGGGTGGATCACCTGAGATCAGGAGTTCGAGACCAGCCTGACCAACATGGTGAAACCCCATCTCTACTAAAAATACAAAAAATTAGCCAGACATGGTGGCCGGTGCCTGTAATCCCAGCTACTCAAGAGGCTGAGGCAGGAGAATCGCTTGAACCCGGGAGGCAGAGATTGCAGTGAGCTGAGATTGCATCATTGCACTCCAGCCTGGGCAACAAGAGTGAAACTCCGTCTCAAATAAAAAGTAAAAATAAAAATAAAACCGACATCAAGCCTCATACCAAAGGCTGCTAGTAGTGAAGGCCTTTGTGGAAACTTCTTGGAATACTAGTCCCTGTAGGTCATTAAGCAACATGGCTTTGCCTCCTACTACTAAGTCATTCACAGGAAATGCCTTTCACTAAAACGCTATTGATTGCAAGTGACTTCCAAATCCAAATATGCATTTTAGGTCTGTTTAATAGATCAATACAGTAATTCGCTCCTGGGCCCCTGAAATCATTTGTTTGGACCTGATGTCTATGTAGTCAGATTGAGGTATATATATTAGCATGTGCAGGGAATTACACAAATAACTTGCAATGAAAAATGTTAAACCAATTTAGATTGTGTGAAGGAGGGAGTACTCAACTCATTTCCAAGTGACTGGGATTAAATGGGTCATTATAAAGGCAATACCTTCAACAACCATCAAAAAGGAAAATAAACCTTTTGGCCAAAAACAAACAGACAAAAACACTCCATCATGTAGAGATGCTTTGGAGTTCAACTGAGCAGAGGTTAGAAAGAAACTAGTAAAGGAAACCTAATATAAGTTGAAGAGATTTTTTTTTCTTTTTCTTTCTTTTTAAAAAAATCACTTCCACTCAACAGTGAAAGACTTTCCCAAGGGAAATAGTAAAGGACCTGTTTCTTGATTCTCTTAAACTCAGTGGACAAAACACCAGAGGGGAACAATTTTGCCTTCACTCCCAGAGGCACAGGGTCTATGTGAAACTAATAATAATTTTCCATTTCTAATTTTGATGACACAAAAACCAGAGTTATGTGCTTATTTGATCGAGTTTTGGATTGGATTTGAGCAGCAACATTTCATAGCAACTGAAGTCTGCTCATTATGTGTGCTGGGACGCCAGCCAAAATATCGTTACAATAGTCCAAAGGGAGTAAAATAAAAAGTTTTAACATGGATCCTTCCATCAGGAACAGAGAATTGGCAGTAAAAGAAAAATTTCATTACAGTTGAGGTGTGACTCATTTGTCAGGTATTGAAATAAAAGAGGATTCTCCATAAAAGACACAAAAAGATACTTTCAAAATAGCATAAAAGGAATTTCTTTGCTGATCAATGAATGACTTGAATGTGTCCATTGATATAATGCTGTTTACACTGAAGTCATGTACACATTCGTTTATTCGATCACTCAACCAACCGTTGTTTTTACCACAAAGTACTTTTTAAGTTTTATTTTGTTTTTAATTGATGCCTAATAATCCTACATATTTATGGGGTACAATGTGATGTTTCAATTTATGTATACATTGCATAATCATCAAATCAGAATAATCAGCGTATCTATCACCTCAACATTTGTCATTTCTTTGTAGGAAGAACATTCAAAATTCTCTTTTCTAGCTATTTTTTAAATATACAGTACATTATTGTTAACTACAGTCACTGTACTGTGCAATAGAAACCAGAACTGATTCCTTCTATCTAACCGTAACTTTGTATTTGTTGATCAACTTCTTTCAATCTCCTCTCTCCTTTACCCTCCCCAGTGGTTACAGGGAACCACTGTCCCACTCTACTTCTATGAGATCAACTTTTTTAGATTCCACATATGAGTGACATTATGTGGTATTTGTCTTTCTGTGTCTGGCTTATTTCACTTAATAAAATGTCCTCTAAGTTCACCCGTGTTTTCACAAATGACAGGATTTCATCCATTTTTATGTCTGAATAGCATTTCATTGTGTATATATACCATTTTTTAAAAATCCATTCATCCATTGATGAGCACTTAGCTTAGCTACAACTACCATGTGATCCAACAATCCCACTTCTAGGTGTACATCCAAAGGAAATGAAATCAGTATGAGAGCTATCTTCATTCCCATGTTTATTGCAGCACTATTCACAATAGCTAAGATATGGAATCAATCAAAGTGTCTATCACCAGATGCCATCAATACAAAGAGGAGTAAGCCTCAGTCCATGTATGAAAAACAGAAAGAGAAAGCAAGGAAAGGAGATGTATATTGATAATTACGCTGTAATATTATGAAGCACAGGGTGTTATGGCAACACAGAGGAACAACATCTTACCTGCCACCCACTGAGACATGAGGACACCCTCCTGGAGGACAAGACCCCTGAAATAGATCTTGAAATATGAAAATAAAATTTGCCTGGCTAGAGAGGGTAATATTTATGAAATCATAGACAGCATGAGTTAAAAGAAGGAAACTAACACCAGAGTTATATTGAGAACTATGGGTAGTTCAGTGCTGATGAAGTAGAAAGAAAATTGAAGGATGAGGAACAGGCAGAGGCAGATTATGGTGGGCAGTATGAGCCTTCTCAAGGGGCATGGGCTTTATTCTGGAGACTGAGATGCTAATAGAAGACGATGGCAGCTGAGTAGAAAAGAGATTATGATGACACAAAAGTGGAGGCAAGGTGATCAGTAGAGAATCTCTTATTATAATTATAGCAAGAAATAATGATGGCCTGAATAAGGAACTGTATGGGTAGTGTAAGGAAGGGACAAGGGAACACTTCCCCTTTGCCCTTTGAAGGGTTGCTGAAGATCAACTGACAAAAGGCAGATTAAGAGGAGAAAAGGCATACACACTTATTTGATCATAGTTGTATGTGACACAGGAACCTTCAGAATGAAGCCCCAAAGATACAAAGGAAATTGTCCAGTTTTATGCTTAGATTCAACCAAGTATGAGCAGTCATGTAGAAATATGACTGGACAAACAGACTATGACCTAATGCAATAGACTGGATGGAAAACCCAGCCAGGCCTGTCTGTCTGGAATCTTCTTGGCCTCTCTGAGCATGCATTTCTTCCTTCTAGGTATGGGGCAGGAATCTATCCTGAAATGAGAGTTTTATGACCTACAATCAAAGAAAGCTTGTCAGATAATTTCTTTTTGGCCAGTTTTTTACACAGAAAGGTGGGGAGGGAAGAAGAGGGAAGTTAGAGTGATATTTTTAAGTTTTATGGCTGGTTTTGGGGAAAAGACATTCTGGTTTCTACGGCCCACCTTGGGGAGAGGGATTCTAGTTTCTATGGCTGGCCTCAGGGGATAATGAAGGGATAGAGACAGGAGAGCAGGAGAAGGTCAGAGAGAAACTTGTGCTTTTTTTTTTTTTTTTTTTTTTGAGATGGATTCTTGCTCTGTCACCAGACTGGAGTGCAGTGGTGCGATCTCGGCTCACTGCAACCTCTGCCTCCCGGGTTCAAGCGATTATCCTGCCTCAGCTTTCCGAGTAGCTGGGATTACAGGCATGTGCCACCACGCCCAGCTAATTTTTGTATTTTTAGTAGAGATGGGGTTTCACCATGTTGGCCAGGTGGTCTCGATCTCCTGACCTCATGATCTGCCCACCTTGGTCTCCCAAAATGCTGGGATTACAGGCCCGGCCCGAAACTTGTGCTTTGAAGCTGCTTCTGAGGCCTTCACGTGGAGCTATCATTGTCTGAGCCCCAAGGTAGAAAAGAGAAGGCAGTGTGAAAAATATTTAAAAATAAAATGGGTAGAGCCTGATGATTGGATGTAGAGGATGGTGAGGGAGAAGGACAAGTATCTGAAACCTCAGAATTTTAAATGAGAAAGGGGAAGGGGGTAAGAAAAGACATTAACACTTAGTCATAGGGCCAAAATGTAAGAAGCTCAAAGAAATGGTGATAAAGATGGCACCGAGAGAGATCTGAGTAATCCTTTGTAAATTATGTCATTTCCCTGGGGTAATGACCTCATTTTTACTTGGAGTACTTGATTAGATGCCTTCTAATAACATATCCAGGTCTATATTTGTTTTCTAGTTTTTATTTTTTACTAGATAACATATATCTGTATGCTATATATAAAAGTGCCTGAGTACATTTTGGTTGATTGAATTTCAATCTAAATCTGCTAGTACTGAACTGTACCATACCTACTTTAAAGTCAGTTGCCAAGCCTGTTTTATAATGCTCTCTTAGGCCCGTCATTTACTTCTCCTCATTTTTCTATCAGTGTCTTCTAAATAAAGAGGCACAACTGAAAGTTTGTGTTTCATCTGATCATCCTGAAGCACAATTCTGATATGAATCAGCATCTTCATTATATAAATCTCAATTTTCAGTTCAAACCACTAGTATATAAGGCATTACATTTTCTGCTTTTTGGAATCTCTGACTCAATCGAGTTTACCTGTAACTATGAGTTAAGAAAATGATAAAAATCAAAACATAATTTTGGTAGTTATTTGGACAGATAGAACAATGTCAACATGGCCTTTCTATTCTGATTGTTAGTAATCTGCCCTGACATATATATTTTTTTGTTCATTTAACAAATATTCGTTGATCACCATTTTGGGGCCCTTGTAAATGCTTCTGTTGGGAAAAAAATAGCAAGAATTTCTGCCATTATAGAACTTAATCCTAGTATGGGAAAATATTCAATTAAACATGTGTGTGAGTGTGTGTGTGTGTGTGTGTGTGTGTGTAAAGATAGATAGATTAGACAGATAGGTTAAAATTTGGACAGAGTAAAGGATATTGGACTGAGGGGTTTCCTGGGATGTGGGACTTTCAGTGTTAAAACCGGGAAAGTCTCAGGCAAACTAGGACAAGTTGGCCATCCTACAGTGTGGGGGAGGGAAGTGGTGAACAATTTTAAAGAGGAAGCTCGGTGTCAGCTTAATTGAGAATATATTATCTGAGCAAGTCGTGATGGAGGTGAGGAAGCTGGACATGTGGCTATCTGGGAGAAAAGCATTCTAGCTAGGGAAGGGCTAGAGAAAAGCACCTAAGGTGAGAGAACGCTTGGTGTGAATATATTAGGTCGGTGCAAAAGTAATTGTGCAAAACCACAATTACTTTTGCACCAATTTAATACATAGAAAGTAGATATTAAGAAGGATTATGTCTATAAGGCAGCAAAATAAAAAGAGTGAGGTATGAGTCAGAATAGCGTTCAAATCCAGGCTCTTCTATTTCCCAAGACTCATACTGGATTTCTCCAAATTCCTTAAGGGCACAATTATGCATTGTGAGAAATAATAAAAATAACAAGTTTGGATAGTCAGTGAATGGAAAGAGATTTAATAAAATTACATTTGTACCAAATCAACGAACCAGAAGAACTTTGGAACTAAAATTCATCGTACTTTTTCTTCAATATCCTTTGAGTCATTTAGACTTTGTCAATATAAATAAACCCAACATGAAACCAATCAATATAATTTTTTCATACATATTTCTGGCACTTAGTTTCTGCCTTGTCTTAATGACAAAATATGGGCATGAAGAATCCTGAAACGCTCAATAAATATTTGGTATGACCTTAATAACCCCGGTCTTAATCTGTACCAAGACTAAGTCAGCATTTCACAAGAAAAATAGAATCTTGCATTTTCCCAATTTTTTAATTCTTATTGACAGCTTCTCTGGATAATTCACACCAAAGAAAATCCTTAGCTGAGAAGGACTTTATTTGAATTAGTTAGAGCTATTTCAGTAAAGCATGCAATTGTATTAAATTTTAGATTCATTTTGCACATTGTGGACAGAGTGTACCTATTCAACTAGAGTGAATACTTCAAATAAAACCAGATTTACAAAGCCCAAATCTTTCCTCTTTGGTTATTTTCTACTCAAGGATACATTTTGGCCTAACATGTACCAGTTCACAACAGAAGTCCCTTTCTTTTCACTTTTTACCACATCCTAAGCAATTCCTCCAAGGACTTCCTCAGCATTATCTGCAGATGGGAAAAGCAATTCACAATGCAATAAAATTTATAGCTCATAAAATTATGAATAAGCCAAACGTTAAAAAAGAAAAGTTAAACTAGGTTTAAAATGATTTTTATAATATCAACCACATGAATTGACACAGAAAATGAATTGCAAATGGAAAAGAATGCAACAACTAAATGCTCTGTGCTCTCTGGGTGTTAAATGGAGACTGTCAGCATAGCATAAAGAGATTCAAGAAACAGTCAATGATTTCTCTCAGTAGAGGTGGCCAAAGTAAGGCCCAAAGTATATTTTTTAAAGTAGATTAACTGGATGTGACTAGATGTACACAAGCCTCAAAAAAGGAGGTATCTGGAAACGAGATGATGAAATGATGTGTCAACTCAAATCATTACTGTGGTTTTTATGTAAGAAACATAAAAATACAGCAAATAAAGAATTAAACAATCAAACCTTTTCTTCTCTCGGTAGTAGAAGAAGTTTCATTTTTAAAAGAAATATTAGACTACCTAGCAATGTTAGAACAGACTCGATTTTCCATTTCCCTTTGCTACTTACGAATACCTTTGGCCACAGTGACATCAGAATCGAAGGGTGAGTAATGAAAACTATTAGAAATATCTAACCCAAAATGTGTGGGTCTCTCACAAGGTTTCTTGTTGGTGGCCTTTCATTTCTTACTATACACATTTTTCCTGGATGACTTCACTTATTTCATTGGCTGTAATGATTATACATTGATGATTCCCAAATGAACATCATTATCATTCATATTCTTGTGCCCCAGGATGTATTTTTAACATGATCTGAATCTTTTTCAGTAACTTTAACCAGCATGCCTAAATTCAAGCTAAATATCCAACCTAAACCTGCTTTTTCCTCTGTATTCTCCATCCTGGTTAAACATCATTCACCCAAGTAAGTGTGGGATGGCAGAGGAGGCAGAGACAGGCGGAATACGCAGTCACTGTCTATACATCCCTCTGGGCCCAATATTCCTGGCCCAATCCATATAATTAGCATATTTAGACATTGATACCTACGACATGTTTGTTGAGTTTACCTTTTTCTCTTTATTTCCAGTATTACTTTCTCTCAGGTCTATTCCCAGTCTTTCCTCTACTTTGCTGTCTATAACTGGGAGGCTGACCTCTGCGAACTGATTCTGAAACTCTATTACCACTTCCTTCTACTTAACTTTGACCAATGGGGTACACATGGAAAATTGGAGGCTTGGAGAAAGGGGTAGGGTCAGGTTATTTCAAGCCAAACTTTGACTCGAATATACCACGTTTCTTAGGCTTAGGTCGTTTTTCTGGATGGAATTCACTTTTTACCTTTTCCACATAACAAATTCCCACTTTCTTCATGTCCAGCTCAAATATCACCTGATTGTCTCCTCATCTCAGGGGAATTAATCAACTTCTCCCTCTTCCTGAGTACTTTAAAAATACCTTGAGTGTAGTACTGAACGTACCAATGAAATTTATCCCTCACCAAAGACATCAATGTCCTGGTTATTATTAAATCAAATAAGTACATTTTAATTCTTATCAACCTCATGTTTGACTATTCAGTTCTTCCTAAGTCTACCTACCACTCCTGCCATTCTCATTTCTTCCTACATTCCCACATAAGCAATGCTTTTTCTGTCTTAAATATTGAAATCCTCCAAGAAGTCTTGCTTTTCCCTTGTCGTACTC
Organism: Symphalangus syndactylus; assembly: GCF_028878055.3. Classification (NCBI taxonomy): domain Eukaryota; kingdom Metazoa; phylum Chordata; class Mammalia; order Primates; family Hylobatidae; genus Symphalangus; species Symphalangus syndactylus. Next base: position 139,807,985 of record NC_072427.2, read on the forward strand.
TTCCCACCCTCCTTGAGTGACCTCAACCACTCTTATGGCTGGCTCCCTCTACCATCAGTAAACAGATGATTCTTATTTAATCTGTATCTCTGGCCCAGGTTGGTCTCCCCAACTTCAGACATGAACAGTATGGGCATCTCTTTCTCTGTGTCCCATAGGCTTCCCAAAGCAATATATCAACACTTGGTTCATTTTTTCCCTCACCCGCACCCAGTTTCCTACCACCCACCGTCTTCACTCATCTGCATCTCAGGGAATGGCACTGTGAAATTTCTCCAGCCAGAAATCTGGGAATCAAGATTGATTTTCCCTCCCCTAGGACAGATATTAAATCAGTCAGAAATTTTTGTAAATTTTCCCTCCTTAATGACTCACTAATCTGTACCATTTCCTATAATGCCTGTTAATAGGCTCCTATCACTTATCATTAAGATTAGTTCCATACTACCCGGTTACTATGACCTCCTGTCCATTCTTCCCATTGCTGCTAGAAAAATGTTCCCTTTGTTCTCTAGAATGTAGTTCTGACCCCATTAATCTTCAGCTGAAAACTTTTAATGGCTTCCCACTGAGCTGAGAATAAAATCTAAACTCTTCATCATGACTGGCAAGGCTCTCCACAATTTTGTCCCATCTAAATCATTTCTCACCACTCCTTCTCTTCACATTATGCTCGAGAACTAGCTAAAAGTATCTACAGTTCTCAATTTCTATTTGCTTTCACATATAATTGCCTTTGGTCCTTTCTCCCCTCTTCTTGGAATGTGCTTTACCTTCTTGTCCTAGACAACCGTTTGTTCTTCATTGAGATTTCATGCTGACATCACTTCCTCCAGAAAGTTTTTATTGTACAATCTCATTAAGGAGCACCTCATCCACTATCCCACAGTGCCCATGCGTACCTCCCTGAGAACAATTTTCACTGTTTTCTAATTGTATTTATGTGTACTTATTTCTGTCTCAACCCTGAGACTATGAATTCCTTGAAGGCAAAATCCGTGTGTTTCTCTTTGGGTCCTCCCTACTTAGTAAATTTTTTAGCATACAGCAGGTGTTAAATAAATATTTCTTGAATGAATGAAGTAATCTTATATGTATACATATGGCATATATAAAACATATAACAAACTTATTTAAATAAAATGAAAGTTAATCAGGTCTTATTCACCTTAGAAACCGCACCATCGAGCACAGGGTCTGACATAGCAGGTGCTAAAAAAATGTTGAATTTTGTTGGCTACAAATGGTTTCAATCAAAATGATTTGGTGCCTGAGTTTATTGGATAATCATGGTAGCTCTTTGCTCTCTTGTCCTATGCCAAACTATTAAGACAGTCTGTGCCTTCTGAGGACCTATACTGGGCTGAGTGAGCATGATGAAAAGCTTAAAAGTGGTACAAAGCTTGGTCTTTGTTCTCTTAGGATTTTACAATCTAAATATTTACATTCATGCATATGTAAATTTGCTGTCAGAGTCCATCATATGGATGGAATAGACAGGACCTTACTAGACCTATAAAATAGTTCACCACTCTTCCTGGCCCCCATAGATGCAGAGCCAACGTTGTTCCCATTCGTCTATGCTGTTTTACAACACACAAACTTCTCTAAAATCCATGTCAAGAGCTGGGAAATGAGTCAGAAAAAGACATCTCACTCTATGAGATAACTTACTCTAATTTCCTCATTAGTGAAAACGACATCATAAAGAGTATCTGCCAACAATCTGATATAAAAATGTACATGCATCATGGAAAATAATTGCTGTTCAATTACTACTGAATTATAAAGCTGTCGTCGTACAGGTGCAATAATGCAAGAGCCTTGAAAAGTATGAAAAATTGCTTAGCTCAGGTAATTACATGTGTGTGAATAAAGTCCCCAGAATAAAATGTGCAGAGTTTGAAGAAACAATGAAATCAGAACCAAAGAGCTATTTATAACTATATATTTTTAAATGTTCTGTTTTTTTTTTCTTCTGTATACATTTTGAAAGGCCAGGGATAATTTTTGAACTACGGGGTGCAGGAAGAGAGAAAGATGGAGTAGCTCTTCCTTTGCTTTCCTCTGTGTCCATCTCTCAAATTGGATCCACAGGGAGGGTACTACAAAGATAGAAATCTAGCGATAACCATGGTAATTGCGTCTTTCAAAATGGTTAAATCTTACTTATGTCCTGCGCATAGTTTACATATATGAAAAGTAAAATTTATAGGAAGATGATTCTATTACTACTGTGAAAAAGATTTATTTCTTGTAAATTTCCAGGGTCTTTAGAAAGGGAACTTAGAGAACTAGAGTGTTTTAAATATCATCTAATCCAAAGCCCTTAGTCACTGTATAAGAAACTGAGGTCCTATGAAGTTAATTGTGCGAATTTGTGTAGATAGTGGAAGAACTAAGTCTAAAAGCATTTCTATAGCATTATGGATTTGATTAGGCATACACTCTATTGGTCCAAGTCAATTTCTAATTTTTAAGATACTCAAACTTCAAAGCACTAGGACAGATTTTTATCCAATTACAATGTTGAGGAAAAAAATGGGATTAGCAGCCAAGGGGCGTGAATTTTATTGCAGGACAAGCTATTAATTAGTTAAGTTAGCTTAGACCAGTCAATTTACCTCTCAGGTCTTCAGCTGTATAACAATGTAACATTAAGGACTTGGCCAAAATGCCCTGTTTCAAGTCTAATGTTGTATAAATTTGAAATTAGGGGAGAATTTGTCTAAAATGATGAACTATAAAAATCAGATATCACCGTCCTAACTCTTTATCCATCTCACCAATCCTGCCCCCTTCCATGGTAAGATGCCTTCCTGAAGGTAGCCATTTCCTCAAAACATGTCTACTAACTCATATTCTAAGCAAATGATAGGTTTAAAAGTGGGGAGCTTAACATTCATCAACAATTGAATTTCCTCCTCCACATCGTCCCCAAAGTTTTTGCAAGCAAAACTCAAATCTCAGATGAATGACAAAGAATTAGTTTTATCTTGACACTAACAGTACATGATCCAAATGCTTATATTTTACTTATAATGAAAATATAATCTTGCATTAAAATAGTAGCCAAATTATTTAGTTCACTCCAAGAAATAAAAAAGACACTCAAATAAATTAAATTTGATTTAAAATTTAAATTTAATTTAGTTTAATTCAATAGCTTCTCGGTCTGTTGGCTAAGAAGAAGTGTAGAAATTAAAATTAAATTTTGATTAGTATTTTGCAATTAATTTCAAAATAACTAAAACCTGTCCATTTTCCTATTTTAATAAAAACTTTAATTTTTTCTCAAATTCATTGCTATTCTACAGTTTATGTTTAGCATTGTATAGCCTTTCCTAGGTACTTTGCAAAGGAATAGCACAGTGCCCCAGTAAATTTTCATGAAATCCAAATGGTATTCAGGAGAGGGTAATTAAATAGTAATGTTCTAAGCTGCTTTTGGCTTGGGAAGGTTTAACCTTGTTACATAAAATGTCATTTTGTTCTTTCTGCACAATGGGGGATATATTTCACCTCCACTCAAAGGAAAAAGTGACTTCCTATGAAAAAAAGAGAGGGGGAGAGAGACAGAGAGAAAGAGAGACAGAGAGAGAGAAAATGAATTTGATTCCCTTCTTTCATCAACTATTGGATATGCCCTAGGTGCCTCGAACTCAAAATGTCAAATGGTAAAGTCATGTTCCTTTGTCCTGGTCTGTTCCCTTATGTGAATAGCATCACCGTCCACCAGAATGCCTGTGCTAGAAACCTGCACAGCATTTTTGACGCTCTCACTTCTGTCATTAAGATTCTACCTCGAGGCCGGGCGTGGTGGCTCACGCCTGTAATCCCAGCACTCTGGGAGGCCAAGGGGGGTGGATCACGAGGTCAGGAGATCAAGACCATCCTGGATAACACGGTGAAACCCTGTCTCTACTAAAAACAAAAATAAATAAATAAAAATAACAAAAAACATAACAAAAAAAATTCCCGGGCGTGGTGGTGGGTGCCTGTAGTCCCAGCTACTTGGGAGGCTGAAGCAGGAGAATGGCGTGAACCCGGGAGGCAGAGCTGGCAGTGAGCTGACACCACGCCACTGCACTCCAGCCTGGGCGACAGAGCAAGACTCCATCTCAAAAAAAAAAGATTCTACCTCGAATTTTCTATCAAATTCTGGTACTTCTGCCAAATGCTAGTACGTCTGTTTCTGTACATTTTGCCTAGATGATGACAGCAGTAGAGTGGTGGTAATAGTAAAAGAAATAGCTAAAAATTATCAAATCTCACCAGTCCCTCTTAATTGGCACCCAGACTTTTGAACTTAAACAGGCAAAATTGCTTTGCATCAAAGACTTTAGCTTATTATACCTTGCCTTATTGTAGAAATTCACTCCATGTAGACAGGTCCAGGAATGACTTCAACAATGAGTCAAAATTCCGTCTTATAAAGCTGTGTATGATCTGGCTTTTCTTACTCTTCAGCCTCATTTCTCCCCCAACTCCTGCAGGTCCCTGATCCAGGATTTCCAAACCTGCTCCTGCCTTGAATCATAAAACGCTTTTTTTCTTAGATCCTTAAACAGTAACACGCTCGTTATCATAGAGAGCATACCCTCTGTTAAGAACAATCCTAGCCTTATATATCTTCCCCTAGCTGAATTCCATTCCTCCTTTAGATCCAAGCACAGATGTTATTTCCATGGAAAAGTTTATGTGGACTTTCTCAGGTTGAAATGCAAGCCTTGCTATATGCCTCCATGACATTTCCTTCTTCCTCCATCATAGCATTTAGCTCACTGGACTGTAGTTCTTGCTAATTGCTGGTATCCCTCACTAGATTGTAAGATCCATAAAACCAAGATAGGTATTTTGTCATCATAGCATTTTGGTGCCTGGCTTCTATTAGGTGGTCAATAAATATTTTTTAGTAGTCAGATACAGTCTACTTGCTGCATAGTAATACATTTACTCCATTCATAACATCCTGAGTGTCTAAACTTACACCATTCATTCATTCATTCAGAAAATCAACCAGGCATTCATTCATTCAAAATGTTTTAATATACAGGTGGCAAGTGGATTTCACCCAGTCATTAGAGTCAAGATCCTGGTAGTCAATTGGGAGGAAAACTTAGTAAGCAGCACTTCTTTAGAATTCTGTCTGAATGAAAGTAATTTATGTCTGGGTATGTCACATGGCACAGCCATGTAAGCCACTCGACGTGTACTGAAATAACTAGTTCATTCCAGGCACTGTACTAGGCTTATAAAGATAAATATGAAACTGCCCCCTGTTATCAAAAAAATTCATGGTAAGCAAGAAAAGGGGCATTCAAACTAATTAATATAATATACTATGTATTAGAAGAGAGAAATATAAGCAGTTTTAAGAGCCCAGAGAGACTATCTTTGAGAATCAAAGAAACATTTACTGAGACATGATATTTATGCTGAAGTTTAAAGAATGAAGAGAAGTTCCCAAAGTGAATGGAAAATGAAAGTGTCCCAAGAACAAGAAATAGCATGTGAAAAAGCAAGACAAGGTAAAAGAACACGGCATAGTCCTGGGACTGTGAGCATGTTATACAGCTCCATGGCAGAACAGCAAGGGAAGACTCTTATCACAAGGCAGGAACTTGATCATAAAGGGCCTTTTTTGCCAGCAAAGAATTTCTAACTTGATCTCACAGTTTAAAGGGATTATTTACAGACTGTAAGCAGGGGAGCATATTGAACAAGTTTAGATTAAACAAAAAAAAATTTCTGGAGGTTTAGGGAGGATTAAATAGAAAAATGTTTCCCAATATCTTGGAAATTGAAATGATTTTAAGTGATATGTGGTTTGGGCATTAGACAATGTAGAATCCTGCAGTAAAAAAAGTGGTTGTTTATGTACTATCTTTCAATCTTTTTCTTATATAAAGGAAAAAACATATGTTGAGTGGAGGTGGTGGCATCAGGCCACTTAAAGTCCCTGCTCTACTACTTGTAATTGACCTTGAATAAGTTATTCCCATTCTGTGCCCCAGTTTCCATAATGGTGAGATGGGGCTCATAAAAGTGGTATCTTCCTCATAAGATAGTTTCAAAGACAAATGAATTAATTCTTAGAACGGCCTGGCCAAAGAAAAGCAGTTAGTAAATGTTAATAATTATTTTTAAGTAGTAGTATTTTCTTTATCGTTACCTTCCATTTATGGCAAGTAATTTCATTTATGATAGTAAATTAAAGTTTTCTTGTTAAGGAGGTGAAAGATCTCTATAAGTAGAACTATAAAACACTGCTAAAAGGTATCACAGATGACACAAACAAATGAAAAATCATTCTATGCTCATGGTTTGAAAGAATCAATATTGTTAAAATAGCCATACTGCCCAAAGCAATCTACAGATTCAATGCTATTCCTATCAAACTATCAGTGTCATTTTTCACAGAACTAAAAAAAACTATTCTAAAATTCATATGGAACCAAAAAAGAGACCGAATATCCAAAGCAAACCTAAGCAAAAAGAACAAAGCTGAGGCACCACATTACCTGACTTCAAACTATACTATAAGCCTGCAGTAACAAAAACAGCATGGCACAGGTTTTTATATCATGGTATTAGTATAAAAACAGATACATAGACCAATGGGACAGAATAGAGAGCCCAGAAATGAAGCTACACACCTACAACCAACTTTGTTGATGTTCAATGAAGTCAACAAAAATAAGCAATGGGGAAACAACACCCTATTCAACAAATGGTGCTGGGATAACTGGCTGGCCATATGAAGAAGAATGAAACTAGACCCCTACAATTCACTATATTAAAAATGAACTCAAGATGGATTAAAGATTTAAATTTAGGACCTCGAACTATAAGAATCGTAGAAGAAAACCTAGGAAACACTATTCTGGGCATCAGCCTTGGGAAAGAATTTATGACTAAGTCCTCAAAAGCAATTGCAACAAAAACAAAAATTGACATTTGGGACCTAATTAAACCAAAGATCTTCTGCACAGCAAAATAAACTGTCAACACAGTAAACAGACAACCTACAGAATAGGAGAAAATATTCTCAAACTACGCATCTGACAAAGGTCTAGTATCCAGAATCTATAAGGAACTTAAGCAACTGAACAAGCAGAAAACAAACAACCCCATTAAAGAAAAGGCAAAAAGGCATGAACAGATACTTCTCAAAAGAAGACACACAAGTGGCCCCCCAAAAAAAACATTAAAAATGCTCATCATTAATCGTCAGATAAATGTAAATCAAAACCACAATGAGATATTTCACATGAGTCAGAATGGCTATTATTAAAAAGTCAAAAAATCAACAGCTGCTGGTGAGGCTGTGGAGAAAAGCGAATGCTTGTACACTGCTGGTGGGAATGTAAATTCATTCAGCCATTGTGGACAGCAGTTTGGAGATTCTTCAAAGAACTTAGAACTACTATTAAATCCAGCAATCTCATTACCGGGTATGTATCCAAAAGAAACCAAATCTTTCTACCAAAAAGACACATGCCCTCAGAAGTTCATCACAACACTATCCACAATAGCAAAGACATGGAATCAATCTAGGTGCCTATCAACAGTAGAGTGAATACAGAAAATGTGGTACATATATATATATCATGGAACTACGAAATCACAGTAAAGAATGAGAGCTTGGGAGGCCAAGGCAGGTGGATCACTTGAGGTCAGGAGTTCGAGACCAGTCTGGCCAACATGGTGAAATCCCATCTCTACTAAAAATACAAAAATTAGCCGGGCGTGGTGGCGCATGCCTATAATCCCAGCTACTAGGGAGGCTGAGGCAGGAGAAATGCTTGAGCCCAGGAGGTGGAGGTTGCAGTGAGCCAAGATAGCACCACTGCACTCCAGCCCGGGCAACAGAGTGAGACTTCGTCTTGGGAAAAATTAAAAATAAAAAAAAATAATGAAAGCATGTCCTTTCCAATAACATGGATGTAGCTAGAGGCCATTATCCCAAGCAAATTAACACAGAAACAGAAAACCATATACTGTGTGTTCTCGCTTGTAAGTGGGAGCTAAACACTGGGTACTCATGGATATAAAGACAGCAACAATAGAAACCGGGGACTACTGGGGAGTGGGAGGGAGAAGGCAAGGATTGAAAAACTATTGGGTACTATGCTCACTACCAGGGCAATGGGCTCATTTGTACCCCAAACCTCAGCATCATACAATATGGCCAGGTAGCAAACCAGCAGATGTGCCCCCTACATCTAAAATAAAAGTTTCCTTGTTAAATAAACTTACTTGATTTTTAAAAGTAAGCCATTTTAAATAACACTATTAAGAAAATAATATGAAATAAGGCAAAAAAAAGAAAACAATATAACATATGGCAAAAATCAGGCCAGTCAGAGGGACAAGAGGTAGGCAGCTGGGCAAACTGATGAAAATGATGTACAAGTGACTAAGGTATGAGAGAGATGGAAGCAATGCCTGAGACAGCAGTGCAAAGGAGACATGCTAAAGGACTCAAACTACAGCAGAGTAGAAGGCAAAGAAAAAGGACGGATTTGTAAAATATTAAGAATGTTGAATTGACAGCACTGCCCCTCCCTACCACCACCAAGTATAAAATAGCCTAGCACATGTTAGGAACCCAATAAATATTTTCCTGGAAAAGGTAAATATAATGGGCAAAGAAGTGACGAAAGAGCCTAGGCCATCTCAGTTTTTTACCTTGAATATGTGGATAAGTGGTGATGCCATGAACCATTAAGAGAAGGAAAACGAGGAGTAGGATCAGGCAAGAAGATGACGAGTTAAGCTTGGAACATGATGAGTTTGAATTTTCAACATGAAAGCTAGGTGGAAGTGTGTACCCACCTACGAAAAACTCAAGAAGAGCTCTCAGTTCCACACATCAATGTGAGAGCTACCAGTGTTGTATTTAAATCCTTCTTTTTCCCTTATGATCAAATAGAGAAAAAAAAAGAATGAATAATAGGGATGATATGGACAGTGTCCATATTTGTGTTCTCCAGAGAAACAACCAATAGAATATGCTTATGTGTATATATCAATGGATTTTAAGGAATTGGTTCATGTGATCGTGGAGGCTTGGCAAGTCCAAAATCTGATGTGAGTTTGACAGTATGGAGATTCAGGAAAGAGCAGCAGTTGAGTCCAAAGGCAGTCTGCTAGGAAACGAGGTAGAACTGATGTTGCAAAGGAAGTTTGCAGTCTGCTAGAGAATTTCCTCTTGCTGAAAGCGGGGGTATGGTCAGCCTCAGCCTCTTGTTCTATTCAGGCCTTCAATCAATTAGATGAGGCAATCTACTTTACTCAAAGTCCACTCACTTAAATGCAAATTTCATCCAAAAACACACAGAATCATCCAGAATAATATTTGACCAAATATATGGGCCCTATTGCCCAGCCAAGTTGATACATAAAATTAACCATTATGGTGTTCATGTGATGACTCATTCCCACTTTACTTACTTTATACTGATTTATCTTGCATGTAGAACTTAAAAAAATAGCAAGGTTTGTAATGGTCATTGCATAGTGTGGAAGGAAAAACAGGAAAAAAATATCCTTCATTCTTAGTTATCCCCAGAAAAAGGAAAAAACACAATATATTAGAGAAGAATTGAATATCTTATGTATTCTTGGGACTATATGAGTTATTTTCTGCTAGGGGCTTGCATTAGTCCATTTTCACAGTGCTACAAAAAACTACCTGAGAATGGGTAATTTATGAAGAAAAGAGATTTAATTGACTCACAGTTCTGCAGACTTAACGGGAAGCATGACTGGGAGGCCTCAGGAAACTTATAATCATGGCAGAAGGTGAAGGGGAAGCAAGCATATCTTCCCATTACAGAGTAGGAGAGAGAGAGAGAGAGAGAGAGAGAAGGGGGAAGTGCCACACTTTTAAAGCATCAGATCTCATGAGAACTCACTCACTGTCACAAGAAAGGCAAGGGGAAACCACCTCCATGATCCAATCACCTCCCAGCAGGTCCCTTCCCCAGCACTGGGGATTACAATTCAACAGAAAATTTGGATGGGAACAAAGAGCCAAACCATATCAGGGCTGAAGTAATTCTCTTTCACACTGGACAGAAGGATCAAGGTATAGATATCATACAATTGCCATAGCCTCTTTATAATGGAAGAGTAGAGGTTTACACAGAGAATATCTTCTTTACAAAGCAAAAAGGAAAGCCCAGTATGTTATCTCTTCATTTCTGCTTTATACCTTGAACAATGAAGCAAAAATTTCACTCCAAGTCTTTGATGTGCCATTTTTAACTATTAAATTCTAGGGAAGCCAATCCTCATGTTCTTGACTATGCTTCCAAACCAGCTACCAAACCTCATAGTCAATGGAATTAAATGGAATCGATAGGCCTAAAAGAATAAATATCTTCAAATGACCTTTGTGTATACCATTTACAGAGAATTATTGAGCTAGAAAAGCTCTTCCCTTAAAAATACTTACTGTTTAGAGGACCTATGAAAAGTTATTCTAAAAATACATACACAAATGGAAAAGCATTGCAGCAACCCACTGTACAAACATTTTAAAAGGCACCACCACTTTCTCAGAATTTATAATCATATTGGAGGTAGCTTATAGAGATTCTTTCTAATCCTGAATATTTAAAAATAGCCTCCTTAGAAGCAGGGCTTGCACTCCTAGTGTGTTCCCTAAACAATCCTTACAAGATCTGATGCATATATGCTCTGGGTCCTCAGAAAAAAACGTGGATGTCATCAGTTCATGAAATGAGCATCTGACTAATTTTCTCTATTAAACAAGATGCATTTGCCAACACATACAAGTATGGTCAACATTATTACTACCTATGTTTCATTTGTGACTTTGTCTTTCCAATGAAGAATTCTAGTGATAAGTATAGTCTTTGCCTTCCAACAACAATGTAGGCTTTCCAATTTTAAAAAATTTCTGAAGTTTATATTGTAATTTTGTATTATATATCAAGAAACCGAAACACTTTCTCATACTTTTAGCCAGTGACATTGCTTCTGAAAAACCAGCCTAAGGATATAATTAGGGAATGGGGAAAGCTTTATGCACAAATATTCATTTCAGCATTATTTATAAAGGTTTTCTTTTTTCTTTCAACTGTGGGTTCATGGTCAAATGTTTGAGAAAGGGTGGCTTATAACTGATCCGAAACAAATATAACTAACCAACGATGGAAGAATAGTTAAGTAAACTATGTCTGCATTAATGCAACCATAAAAAACTATGTTTACAAAGAGTTCATAATGTCACGTTAAAATGCTTTTTAACAGTACCTACAAATGGGGTAGAAAATGTATTGAACAATAATTTTATACAATTATACAATTTAAATATTATAAATCTACTAATAAAGAGAACGAGCCATGGGGAGAAAACATCCAACAAAATGCTTCAAAAACTTCCATGGTTTTTCTTCTATTTTTAGGTATTTTCCAAATTGTATCCAATTTACATACATTGCCTCTATAAAGGAGAAAAATATCACTTTATAACAGAGAGAAGAGGCAGGGACAGAGAACAAGCCTGGGTTGGAATGGGGGGGGCGGTGGTTTGCATAAAACTAAAGTATGCATAAGTCTTACTCAAGGGCCCAAGTTTGTTGATAAAGATGATGACATTCAATATTCCCTGCCAAGTATTATTCTCAAATGGAATTACTACTTGTCCTTTGAGCTCACTGTGAACTTTGTACTGAGAACTAGTAGGGATGTGACAAATAAAAAGGGGGTGGTTTCCCATTGCTTCAACTCTATTCCACATAATCCAGGCCTCCTAACGTCTGTCTCTTGTGCAAACTGGAATTTGGAAATGGTTCCATGACATTTCTTTATGGCTCATTGCTTAGAGTAGCTAGAAAATGCAGGAATATAGAAGCAAGTAATAACAAAGGCATTTCCATGTGCAATTCTTGACATTTCATAAGCCCTTTTTTATACCAAGCCTCAGAAATGATCTTCAGAGACAGGCTTTACTGTTTGTATTTTGCAGTTAATGTAATAGGCTCACAGACAGGAAGAAATTTGCCTTAAGTGATAAAGGGGCAGGAATATAACTTAGTTCTCTTAACTCCCACTTAAATGAATATCCTATTTGCTAACTATTATGTCCCTATTGAAGTCAGATTTTTTCCCCCTTACAGATAACTAAAATAAACTTTATTTCTGAGTAGGTGGCTCTCTTGGAGGGTTACCAAATATCCCCTCCAAAGGAGGCAAATGCTGTTGCTCTTACTGACTCAAGTGTCCCCAAACCTCAGGTTACCACCACCTGGAGCCTGATCTTAAGCAAGTATACAGAGAGGAGCCAAACAATTCAGATGGGATCATCATCAGGCCCTGGGAGAGAGCAGTGCTACTCTGCTTAGGAAGGAGCACTTTGTCAGGGGCTAAAGAAATCAGCCAGTGGCTAGAGAACAGCTTGCCCTTGCATCTAGGGTAAACAAAAAAGTAAAGTATCATTTAGGGTTCTTTGTAAGCCACAGAAGCCAAATGGAGCTAACTAAATCAAACCAAAATTAATGGGAATCCTTTGAGCCTTCTACAGAAGGAAAAAGTAATCGTGGCTTCAGAAGAAAAAGAACCAGGGAGGTGCTGAGTTCTCCATCAGGGCCTCATGGGCAGTCCCTTTTGGGTACTGCTGATATGATTTGACTGTGTCCCCACCCAAGTCTCATCTTGAATTGTAACTCCCATAATTCCCAAGTATTGTGGGAGGGACCTAGTGGGAGGTATTTTAATCATGGAGGCAGTTTCCCCCCATACTGTTCTCATGGTAGTAAGAAAGTCTCACTAGATCTGATGGTTTTTATAAGGGGTTTCCCTTTTCGCTTGGCTATGATTTTTCTCTCTTGCCTGCTGCCATGTAAGATATACCTTTTGCCTTGAATCATGATTGTAAGGCTGCCCCAGCCACATGAAACTGTGAGTCCATTAAACCTCTTTCCTTTATAATTACCCAGTCTCGGATGTGTCTTTATTAGCAGCGTGAAAACAGACTAACACGCTGCCATCTGAATAACCCAGCTGCCACCATGCCCATTCTTAAGTCATTCCACTCAAGATTAAAATTCCACAGGAGAAAAGTAAAAGGACTATCTTACACCAGGTGTTGACCCCCTTGGCTAGAAGAAAAGGGATAAATCCTGATCAACAGCCCCACCATGATCTCAGGTAATAGATCGGAGTCATTCTCCAAAGGTAGGGTGAACACATGTTAGAGTGTTGCCCTGGACAGCCCCAGTTTATAACTGTTTTTTTTTAGGAGTAACTATAAATAGCATCACTTTTCACCTGCACAAAACTGTCCAAGTTTGGATCATAAATTGCATGATCAATTTACACAAAGGAAGTTTAGGGCATTGTTATCAAAGTAGCAATGCTGAGCAGAGACAAATAGCTACCATTACAATGAGGCTATTAGAAGGTGTCAAAACGAGTATTTTGCCCCCAGTCTCTCAGAACCAAAAGATGAGAACCAGAGTCAAAAGTCCGTATCGGTCTTTAGGTTTTGACTCCAGCATGAACATAACATTCCTATACTCAAGTGTTGAATTATTATGACTGTGACCCAATAGTTCTGGTCCCTTTTCTTTCTATGTCCTTGCAGCTAAGCCACTAAATGTTAAGGTGTTCTCTTTCACTGCTGCTTTTTTAGCTTAATTGGCCCTCCTGCTTTCCAAAATAGAAGGCTAACACCCATTCACCCAGCTGAAGGGTCAGGGTGATACCAGATCCACTATTCCCCAAGCCTGTGTAGGCTGGTTGCTGTATCCCTGACTACTGATTAATAATAAAGGAGTCAAATAGCACCTTTTGATTCGATTTCCTCTGAGAGGCTGTTCTACAAGCATGGGGTCAACTTAAAGGAAGCAGGGTTTTGTTTAATATTTTCTCCTTTCATTAGTGCACTTAAATTACTTTCTTGTAAACTCTGCTTGTTACCTAAATGTACTAGCACTTTTGTTACCTAATTAAGTTTCTTATCAGAATTCCAACCAAAAATAACAAGAAATGTAATAATGATAAGATATCGTGCCCCCTCAAAACAGATTTTCTTTTGCGCTTTATCTCTTGGTAGTGTTCTGGCTTGTTTAATTAAAGTATCAGAAATTATTAGACTCAAATTATTTCTTGATCTAGTGCTCAAATTCTCCTGAAAAACTGCTTCTTCTGCCTCAATATTTAAACCTTTATCAGTATGAGGCAGATGAGTTTCCACATGTTTGCAACTGGATTCATGTAATTCAATATAATTTTGGAGGACAATCCTAATTTAGCCGCTAAGTAATTAAGCAAACAAATCAGATTTGGCTACCCTGAGCTGCCGTGAACATTTAAATACTCATGCTCTTGGATCAACAAAATGAACAACGTCCATGTGCAAAAAACAAATCTTATGAAATTCTAGCATGGAGATGTGAAATTCAAAGCAACGTTCTTACTTTTTCATCAGAGGGATGGGGTTCAAAATATCACCAAGTTCAAACCACTAACATAAGTTGTGTTCAAGGAGGGTAGTCATGTCTGTTACAGACTTTACCATAACTGATGAGAAAGTACAAGTACATCACAGCATTGAGAAGGAGAAAACTATAAGACACGTTGGCGATTTGTGTTCCTCACACTCTGTGAAAAAAATTCAGGTTGGAATCTGCTTGCTTCTGGTGGAGCTGTGTGAGAGGTTCACGTTCTTTGAAGTCGTCTGCAACATGATCCCCTTTTGCACTATCAAGCTTGGCTATCACAATTGCCAAGCAGCCATCTTAAACTTGTGTTTTATTGGAACTTCAATACTTACCCCTGTGTTTGTTGGATGGCTCACTGATGTCTATTTAGGAAGAAACAAACTGGTGTATATTTGCTTGTTTCTACATTTTCTAGGTGAGTGTCCTCTGCTGATTGGATAGTTTTGTGACTTAATTGGGTAGATTTTTGTTAGAATTTTTAGTTTATATTATTTTCACTCTGCTTTTAGCATAAAATGTGATAAATGAAGTAAGAATGTGGTTTCAATGTATTTCATTCTTTGTACTATTTGAAGAATGCTAGTAAGTGTGTGTGTGTGTGTGTGTGTTAGAGAATGCTTTGATGCCTATATCATTGCATTTATATTTTACAATAATTACTCCTTTACATATCTATCTTACTCCTCAGAATGCCCTCCTTTCCCAAAACCTTTTTACCTCAAGCCCAAATTCATGACAAATTCCCTCAGAAATGTGAAATGTATTTGCTTCACAACTAAGATGAAATGTGCTAAAAAAGGTTTTTGAAGTTCATGTAAAATAATTGAGAAATGTTTTTATCCAAAGGTGGTCGTTTAATTAGTCATATAGTAATTAAGATTGCATATGATGGCATGATTTCTATATTATTAACTATGATTATATGCTTTAGAAATGAGTAAATTAGACACTACAGTGTGTGTCTTTACATATGTATTAATATATATCTGCAAAAGTTTGGGACCGATTGCAAGAAATGCTGGGAAAATATCAAGATAGTTTAATAAGGAATAGAGAGCAACCTGAAGAACAGACTAGAATTTTAGACTGAAAAGTTCAAGTTATTCTTCCTAAACAACAAGAAGTCTCTGAAAATACCATGAAAACAACATTTGAGAAATGCTATTCTGCAATACAGGATGGACAACCACAGTGAGGGATTAAATAAAGAAAGATCAGAAAATCTCAGGATGATGGTTAAAGCAATAAAGTGCCAATTCAGGAGAGAACAAGTGAAAAGCTATAAGGCAACTAAATAAAGGTACAAATGTGATGGGGGTCAAAAATTAGCTCCAAGTTTCTGATCTGAGCAACTTGGGAATATAGCATGCTGTTCACCAATAATGAGAGGTGCAGCCGAAATGAGTGTTGGTAGGTGGACGGATGAGAAAGAGATGGATAGATATCAGGTACTCAACATATCACACAATCTCAGGCAGGTGGTAAATTACCATTCAGAGAATCCATTGGAGTTTCAGTAAAACCTGGAAACTTCACAGCTTTAGTTCTGTGGAATAAAAACTAAGTCACTGCATGGCAAATAATCACTCAACATTCAACAAATATTTCTTATTGACTACTCTTTACTAGACATTATTCCAGGTCTGTAAATGCAATAGAGAAGAAAGTAATCTGTTCCTGCTAAAGTTGACTTTTTGGTGCAGGGAGAGAGAAAATAAAAGAGGAAATAGGTATGATGTCATGTGGCAATGAGTTAGGATGAAAAAATAAAGCTGGGTAGGGGGACAGGATGGAATGGATGGTGATGAGGCTGCTACTTGGTACCGAGAAAAAGTTTTCTGATAAGAAGACATTTAAGCAAATCCCAGACTAATTTACTCTGCTTACCTTGGTAACAGGCCACACCAGTAGCATTTGTTGACTTCTTGTTTAACATGGTAATTTCTATCAGTCTAAATTCTGAGGTCAGTCATCAGACAGGATGGAAATCCCAACTTTGGAATTCGGCAAACAAAAGACTTAAGTCAACTCTACATCCATTCATTTTTTTACTAAAAGTTATTTCCTTGTTGCCCTCCACTTACAGCTGCCATCAAATTCCACCTGTCACTAAATGTCAGAGGTTATATATAAAAAAAGTCTTCTGTCTGAATTGCTACTACCCTAGCTGAAAAAATGCAGCTTTCTTCTTTTTGACCATTCCAATGGCCTACTTACTCGGCTGCCAGTTGTCAATCAGTCTCCAGTTCATACTCCATTCTACCAACAACACTGACTTCCTGAACAAATAAATCTCTATATTGGTTCTATTATCTAAAAAATTAAATCCAAATTTATTAATTTAGCATACAACAACCTTACCAACCTATTGTAAGTTCACCTCTCCAGACTAGTTCAACATGCAACCCCAACCTTGCTAACTTCTCCTGGCCTCCTTCCCTAGTTTTCTAATCTTATACATGTTCTTCTCTCTTTCTGAAATTGTCACCTTCCCTTATCTTTCCATCCCTTATCCATGATTGGAAAACTCCTGCTATTCTTTCAAAAACCAAATAGTGTTTGTCGCTAGCTTCTCTGTGTTCAACCACACCCATATAATGCTTATACGATTGCATCCATCACTTTATAATATAATTGTCCACCTGCATGGCTGACTTCTCTGACGGACTCAACATTTCCTGGAGAGAAGAGCCAGCGGACCCCCACCACCTGGCAGGGGGTATGACACATCATGGTGCTTCTATGGAGCTACTAAATGCAGGCATACTGATGATGAGATACACAATTGCACACATCACAGAGGAGACTTTTCTTCATGTATGTCATAGATTTGTCTCTTTACTGCGTCATTTTACAACAGATAGGGATAAAGTTTTGATTTAACACAATCAGCCTATTATGACATTTTCTCAAAAGATGGAAGTAAAGTGCCTTTCTAAGTTACACAAATATATCATTCAAACTTAAAGTGCCTTGTTCCTAAGTAAATAGTTGCTGCATGAAATAGTTGTCCTGTCCTTCCTCTTTGGACATCCCTTTGTCTAGCCAGGCCTCACATCATACCTACAGAAGAGAAGACTAAGTGGTAGAAAGAGAGCAGTTAGTTTCATATCTGGCTAACCTTAAAAGGGAACATTTCAAACTCAACAATTTAAAGGGCCCACCTCATGGTAAATGAATCTGTTGCGAAATAGCTATTAAGGACATATATTCTTTACATTGTGAAAGCCTCTGTAGGGGAGATGGAAGCATTAGACCAAATCTTTATCTGTAAGGAATTTATAATCTAATTGAGAAAACAAACCACATGAAATAACTGTATAAAAATTTATACCAAATAACATTAATGCCAAATTAATAAAATAAAGAGCAAAACGAACACGGAAGAGCCATTTTTCACTAACGGAATCATCAAAACAAAAAACTTAATGATGCTAACTAGTATGAATGAAGATCTTCTCATACAATGATGGTAGGAGATTAACTTGTTGCATTGTTAAAGAACATTTGCCAGTGGTATTAAGAAGCAATAAAAATAGGAATGCCTTTGACTGAGAACTTAGGCTAATAAAGATGTGCACAAAAATTATGTGTCAGGGTATTTTACAGTATTCATTTAAAATAACTGAAAAAGTATTTTAAAACACATTATGATTAGAATATCACATCATCACTAGAAATCATGTTGGAAAAGTATAAAGGTATTTTAAAAATCGTTCATATTATTTGGTTACATTAAAAAATCAACAGTGTAATCTCAATTTATTTAAGTAAAATAGATTTATAAAATATATTTATATATATTTAAGTAAAATATTTTTAAGTAAAATATAAATATCTATAAAATATTTTATTTTATAAAAGTAAAATATATATGGTAAAGATGATCTCTGAGTCATGAGATTATGGGCCTTTTGTATTATTCTGAGTGCTTTCCTCTATTTTTCAAATTTTCTGAAGTAAGAACGTATTACTTTTGTAATCTGATGGGGGGGGAATACTACTTCCAAAAAAAAAATTTATTTGACTACTTGATGGTAGGAGGTCCAAGAAGAGGGAGATTACAACTGGGTTACTTTATAACATTAGGCAAGCCACTTAATCTCACTGAACCTATTTCTTTAAAAAAATAAATTGAATAAGAAAATCTATCCACTCCCATCACAAAGTTTTTCCAAGATGAAACAATATAGTCCATGAACATGCTTTGCAAAATATAAAGAGCTTAGCAAAAGCATGGAATTGTATAGTAAGTTTTATTAGACAAGGAAAGTCAGCAAGTGTGGTCCCTGCAAGGTGGAAGAGAGAAGGATACTCGACCTTCTTTTGTCACTTTATGTCCCCTCTCCTTCCACTCACACTCCTCTGTCCCCAGCCTTCTCAACTCCGTTTGTGGCAAAGAAGGCTCCATCCAGCTGTGTGAGAAGTAAGAGAAATAAGAAAGACATTACAAGGAGAAACAGAAGTAGGAAAGAAAAAAAAAAAGGCTGTGTTCTCCTCTATGATAATACTCTTCTTAAAAGCTTTTAGGTAATAGGCTTCTGAGACGTCTGGGATCATGGTGTTTTCTGTCACTCGATTGATTAAGAACAAAAAACCTTTATTAACCGTGGTTTTCTCTGGAGGTGGGAATACTAACAGCTTCATTTTTTATACAATTCTTTCCTGAGCTATTTTAATTTTGGCAAAATAAACATGATTTGCTCATACATTCTGGGAGAAAACATAGCTCAAGCTTGAGGAGAAAAAAAAACCCTAAAACTCTGGATTAGTTAAGACACATATTGAAGGAAATTTTTACAATTAGAAAACATCAGGCTATCCCTGAAATTGCAATGACTACCATAAATGTTTGGATAAGACAATTACAAAATGATGCCACTGTCAGAGGAAAAACCCTGTTTAAAATGTGATTTGGTGATCCAATTGTTCTATGCTACATTTACTCTTTTTTTTTTCTCCACCTACAGGCACTGCTTTGTTATCTGTGGTGGCTTTTCCCTTGGAAGATTTCTATCTGGGCACTTACCATGCAGTTAACAACATACCAAAAACAGAGCAGCACAGGCTGTTTTATGTAGCACTGTTGACCATTTGCCTTGGCATTGGAGGCATAAGAGCCATTGTCTGTCCACTGGGTGCTTTTGGCCTTCAGGAGTATGGATCACAAAAAACAATGTCTTTTTTTAACTGGTAAGTAGCACTGGCTAGGAGAAAAAAGAGGCTTATGACCGTTCTCACTGTTTACTTTCTGATGCCATTTGGGTAGTAGTTGCTCAGTCTTTGTGATGAATTGGACTAAGTGACGACATGATGAATCTGTGATGATGATTCAGTCAGTAATCACAGGAGCTTCTAAGTCTCATGCAGACCAGTACAGCTCACCAGCACCTTCCCAACACACGCGGATACATTTATCATCCAGGTAAAAAGATTTGAAGTGCCTTGTCCTGCAGCATAGAACGTGGCTTTGGAACCAAAGAGACCTGGGTATTAGTCTGGACTCTGCTTAACACAAGCTGACTGACCTTGACCTAGTCATTTATTCTCTACTTCAGTTTATTCATTTCTGAAGAGGGATAATACCTCTTCTCCAGTTTTATTAGAGGTAACACCATGTGTATTGCTGTTAAAGAACTTGGCACATAGTAAGTGACCAAAAAATGGTAGCTGTTAGTATGTCTGTATTGTAATAGACTAATTTGGCAGAGATTATAAATTTCTAGGCCAACACAGAGAGAAGATGCAAAGATGAAAGAAGTATTTTACAATTTGTTAAAGCATCACCCAGCATCTCTGTTTCTCACCCAATTCGCTCCCAACACCTAAAAGAGTTTATATTCCATGAAAATCAAACAGCCTTCCTGTGAATCTTTGTCTCTCCCAATGAGTTCTTATGAAGTTCATCAGTTTTTGTGTTTTTTTTAGGAAACAATTTATATTACCAAATACAAATTCAAGAAAACAAATTAATATATGGATCTTAAGGGAGGGTAGTTAAGCATTTACTATAAAATTTATTTGCTATTGTTGTTATCTATCTATCAGTGGATGTCAAACAGATGTGAGCTACATTGTCCATTTTTAGAGTGAATAGTGTCTATATGTATATGTATATGTATATGTATATGTATATGTATATGTATATGTATAGGCATATGTAGCTATCCAAGGCAGTTCCTCTTTTCTCTCTCTTTCTTTTTCTTTCTCTTGCTCCCCTTTTTTCTTTCTCCAATTATATTAATATTACAAAGCACTCAGCCCTATTTTGGATTAAGTCCTAATGTCAGAGAACAATGCAGTCTTACCAAAGGTAGAAGGGACTCTTTACTTCCTTGCAGCAAATTCTGCCTCCTTGACCTGCCCAAAGGAGAAAGAAAAATCCTTCTTTTTTATTCTATTTGGAGGTTTTAATCCTTAATTAGCAACATCATTTTGATTAAATAAGACTCTGGAGGATTAAGACTGGAGAGCAATCAGTTGTTCTGAAAGATAGCTCTGGAGAATTTATTGTACTGTGGTCTTAGTCATTCAGAGTTGTGTTTAATCAAAGTGACATTTCTCAGTGTTGATTACAAAGGAGACATTATATGAATGAAATATTTCCTTTGGGAAACAGAGGGGACTCCCACTGGGTTTGTGCTTTAGGGCTTCAGGAAGGGGGATGGGGAATGGGGTGAAAATGAATTTCTGCAGCTGTAAGGAAGCAGGCCAAATTTAGGATGAACGTACTTAGATTTTTAAAAATTATTTTCTGATTTCACTAAATAGCTCAGTATTTTAAAAATTTAAAGTTAAAGCATCTAGAAATGTGTATAAAGAATCAGGCTGTTATTCTTTAATGTGATAAAAGAACTGGATGGTAAGATCCTTGAAGGCTGAATTTGGTTGTCTTACCTTTTTTTATTTTTCTAGTTTAAATACTAAACTACAGGCCAACTTTTATGAACGTTCACTTACCTTACTGCAGTTTATAGCAATGAATGCTGATTCCATTCCTGTACACAGTGCAGGAGCCAGTGACAAGATGGACAGAGACTCCACTGGGCAACCAGACAGCTGGCAGAATCCTGGCTCTGTCACTTAGGAGTTTTGTGGTCTTTGGCAAGTTCCTTAATTCCTCAGAGCCCCAGGTTCCTCATCCACGAAGTGGGAATATCTTGGAGAGCTATTGTATCACTTATATATAAAGTATCCTAGCATATTATAGGTATTCAAATTATGATAGCTATTGTTATGATTATTGCTAAATCATAGATAAGCATCAGCTGAAACCATTGTCTAAATACTGGGAAAGAGGGAACCCATTTAGGAGGAGGTCAACTTTGAAAGGAGCAGTTTATTAATGTGTAATCTATGTCTTCCAGTCAAAAATGCCTCTAGAAATTACAAGCCTGGTAAATATAATGAGTTTCAGCTGTGCCTTTAAAAAACAACATACCCCTTGAATCTGTAACCACTTGAAGGCTGCATTCAGTCCTATTTGCAGCACAGATGTCAGATGTTCATAGTTACGGGACCTTTAATGAGATGTGTCATTGCTTCTATACCACCTAAAGCTTCCCAATGATCATGTTAAGTAGCATAGACTGGAAGTCTCAGGCACTGAAAGCTCCACTTCCGAGTTAAGCTGCCAAATGTAGGTGAGAAAACCACTCCCAGCCAACATTACCATCTGGTACTGGATCTTCCTCAACTAATGCACCTCACTACAAAAATAAAGCTAAACTCCCTGAAATCAAGAGACATAATAATCTGCCAACATCCTTGTGTCATTATCCAGATCAGAGCCTGGCTTTCCACATATTGCAAAAGCTGAGGTGGACAATTAAGGATCGCCATACTGGAGATCACCTAGGTAAATACACCTGTGCAGATTCTTTTCTGGAAGCAAAAAGAAGGAGGATAATGAAGTCTGTTCCTGGCCACAATTTTAAATTCTACCACAATTAACCTCAAATCTTGCTTCTGCATTTCTCTACTTTCTTCACCTGATGATTTGCATCCTATCTGCATATCACAGTCTGTTGCTAAGGGGTTACTAGGGTGAATTATATACACAATTAAAAGCTCAAATAGAACATTGGTAAAGTTCTTGAAAAAAGTCTAGAGACTGACTTACTTCACCCCAGAATTGTTGACTATCTGGTACTCACATTGACTCTACATGGTATCTGAAATATTCTGATTTTAACACTTACTCAAATTAAATATATTTTATCTTAGGAAAGCACTAGAGGTAAAAATGTATTATCCCACAGCATTTTTCCAGAATCTATTTTAGTATTCACAAGAACATTGAGAACAATGATTGTTAATCCTAGGTGCACATTAAAGCCACCTGAGGATTCTTTTTTAAAAAGTACAAATGCCTGGGTCCTGCCACCAAAGATTCTGATTACATTGGTTAGAGGTTGGACCCAGGGACCAGGATTTTTTAAAGCTGCCCAGTTAGAGTTGAGAACCACTGTTCTAACGCAATGTTGCTGATTTTAATTATCACTTGAGAGCCTTGTTGAAAATGTTTCCCAGGTCCCACCTTGAACCTCCTGGATCAGAATTTTCTGGGAGGACAGGCGGGAAATGCATATTTTAAACAAGTATTGTCTTAGTCTATTCAGGCTGCAATAACAAATCAGCATAGATTGGCTGGCTTATAAACAATTGAAATTTATTTTTCACAGCTCTAGAGGCCAGAATTCTGAGATCAGGGTTCTGGTGGGGGTTCTCTTCCTGGCTGTAAGACTGCTGGCTTCTCACTGTGTCTTCAGAGAGTGGAAGGGGCAAAGGAGCTCTCAGAGGTCTCTTTTATAAGGGAACTAATCCCATTCAGAAGGGCTCCACCCCTATGATCAAAAGCCCCACCTCCCAAATACACTACTTCCTAATACCATTGTTACAGGAGGTATAACACTGAATACCAAGTTAAGACTTCAACATAAGAAATTTGAGGGGACACAAATATTCCTACCATATCAAGTACTTCAGGTGATTCAGAAGAACAACAAAGTTTGAAAACAATTCCAGAGCCATAAGGAAAGTCTAGTGATGCCTTTGAAAAGAAATGAAACTAATCATTGATTGAACCCACTACTGTGTTTCAGACTGCTTTGGAACTTTCTGACAATTTTATAGCAATTATCATCACATTTAGAAATCTACCTGATTGAGAAATTCAACATAATTCTGAAAAGAGAGAGGAAAAAAATACAAATCTACATATATTCTTCAATCATAAAATCATAATTTATAAGGTACATTTCAGCAAACAAAATCAAAGCAGTTCATGAAATAATCTTATTAATACTCAAAATGTCCTTTGAGTTGCATCCTGAGGAGTAATAGCTTGTAAATAGCTTTGAAAAAATCACCAGACCTTCCCAAATTCTATTTGCACTGGCTTTAGCCAAGTTTAACAAATGCTACCCTCTCACCCTAATAACAACAAGCACTTCCTTCTTTACCTTTGGTATCTGAGCTCAGTGCAACCTCCATCTCCCGGGTTCAAGCAATTCTCCTGCCTCAGCCTCCCAAGTAGCTGGGACTACAGGCGCATACCACCACACCAGCTAATTTTTTTGCATTTTTGTAGAGATAGGGTTTCACCATGTTGCCCAGGCTGGTCTTGAACCCCTGAGCTCAGGCAATCCACTCACGTTGGCCTCCAAAGTGCCGGGATTACAGGTGTGAGCCATGGCGCCCACCGCATGTTCTCTCTTAAGCTTGAAAGGTACGTAAGTCAGGACAACTGTTAAAATTAGAGCGTTGGCCAGGCACGGTGGCTCACACCTGAATCCCTAGGCTCTGGGAGGCCTAGGCAGGAGGATCACTCAAGGCCAGGGGTTTGAGACAAGCCTGAGTAACCCCATCTCTACCAAGAAAAATTTTTTTTTAATTAGCCAGGTATGGTGGGGTGAGCCTGTAGTCGCATGTACTTGAGAGGCTGAGGCAGAAGAATCGCTTGAGCTCAGGAGGCTATTACAGTGAGCTATGAACACCCTGCACCAGTTCAGCCTGGGTGACAGAGTGAGACCCTATCTCAAAAAAAAAAAAAAAAATGTGGGGGGTGAGCGGGGGTTGTTGGCAAAAGAATGAGGGAATGGGAAAGGAGGGAAAGGGAATGAAACGGGTTAAAGAGTAAGAGAGGTAGGGAGAGCTTGGGAGAGAGAGTAAAGCAGTACCCCAAATTTTTAAATTAAAAACTTCTTCAATCCTAATGTCTAGTTACCAAAATCAATATTTTATTAAATTGTCTTTAACAGCTCTGCTGGAAAAAAAAATATGTATTTACAGATAAAAAGGAACTCTAAAGTTTCTATTTTGCCCTTCTTTCTCCAAATATTTGGCTGCCAGAATATTCTTTGAAGTACTTCAGTGGCCAATGGTTATGCTAAAAGAAGCAATGATTGACAACAGCCATCCACCATGAAATCGGTGCCCAAATATTTTATTTCACTGACTCCTCTAAACAGTTCAGTTTTATCCCATTGAAGAGTCACAAATCCCCTGGAAAATTCTCTGAATATTGATCAATGTAGAATAAAATACTTTCTCTGGAATATTTAAATAGTCCACTAATGCTATGAAGACCTGAAACTTACAGAAAATTTGCCTCCTTCTTTGATACTGTCTCAGGTTAGGAAAGACCATTTTAAATAATTTCTCTTCAAATCACCAAAAGTAAACAAGAAGCACATCAAAATTGGCCAGTCTAAGAAATGACAAAATATTTGAGTAACTTAAATTTATTACTAAATTAAGTGAATGTTTAAAATAATCTCATAAGGATGGCTGAGTTTTGCAGCAACAATTTTTCTCATTTGTATTCAATACCATACAATCACGAAGACAAAAAAATTACCACTTATATATGCTCCCAATTATTTGCAGTTCCCAGTCTGTATTTAAAAGTAGACTAAAGAAACATATTTTTACTGCTGCTTTCAATTTTCCTTAATCACTGGTATTTGTTTTGCTTTAGTGCTTTGCTCTCTGACTTTTTGTGTGAGAGGTGCTTTATAAATTCAATTTTCTAGTGAGCTATGAGATGAAAGGAGTCTTAATGGTAAGTTTGAAGACTGTCGGTTTTTATTTCTTTTTTTTTATAGATGATATATATACAATTTCATCCTTAATTATCTGTGGCTTGTCCTGTCCATGGATCAACAAAGACATATATAAAACATGCCTGTACTAGGTAATTCTTTCAGAAAATTACGCAATCAAATATGTTGAGTGGCATTTGTTAAAATACATTTAGTACTTCATGTAAAATCTCTTCCTAGACATAGATATTCAGTACTATAATTTTTGGTTTCTAACTACGTTTCACAAGACTTAAGTCTTGGAATAGTTGTAATTTTCCTTGACCCTCTTTAGAGCAATGCAGTTTACATCACCATGTGGTACACTGAAGACTCACACGGTGTTCTCTGAGATTTTCTCAACAATGCTTAACATTTTGAAAAGAGTTTCCTAAAGACTGAAAGCACTGTAACAGTGCTTTTGGCTCCAGATTCTCTGTGTTGCTACAGCCACAAGTCAAGTGTACGGCTTGCAGCAGCATGAAAGGATAACCTGTGGCTGACCCTAGGGACTCCATACAGTTGTCCTAGAAAATTATAACTTTTTGTACCTCACCTACTTTATCATAAATACATTTAGTGGATCACAGTAAATCAGTTTGCTCAATGTGGTCATGTTCGATGTTCTATTACTTTCTAGGCCAATTACTGAGAGGTTTTAGTTTATTTATGTTGTGTTTGTTTGATTAATTGATTTTTATGAGATGCCATATTATTAATCTGTTATTTAATCTCCATTTATTTTGAACCTAGTACTGTGCTAGGTCTCATGGAGATAAAGAAATAAAGAATAAAATCTTACCATCAAAGAGCTTCACAATCTATAAATGAAAGGCAAAATTGATAAAAACGAAATAATTGAAGAATGAGTATTTGCTTTAGAAGTTCAGAGAAGAAGCGAGACTCTGTCTCAAAAAAAAAAAAAGAAGTTCAGAGAAGAAGCTGGGTGTAGTGGCTCATGTTTCTACTCCTAGCACTTGGGAGGCCAAGGCGGGTGGATTGCTTGAGCTCAGGAGTTCAAGACCAGCCCAGGCAAAATGGCAAAATCCCATCTCTACAAAAAATACAAAAAAAAAAATTAGCTAGGCATGGTGGTGTGCACCTGTGGTGCCAGCTACTCAGGAGGCTGAGGCAAGAGGATCACTTGAGCCCAAGAGATCAAGGCTGCAGTGGGTCAAGGTCATGCTACTGCACTCCAGCCTGGTCAACAGAGTGAGATAGTGTCTCAAAAAAAAAAAAAAGTTTACAGAAGAGAACAAGCAGAATATTCAAGAAAGTATTTAATGAAGGAAAAGAGACTGAATATAGGACTTTGAAAGTGAGAAAGGGCAAGCCAAGAAATAGGACAAGTTAAGGAGGCAAACATGAGTAGGTCTGTTTCTGGGACAGTGAAGAGACTAGCTCAACTTGACACATCTTCTTTCCAAACACATATCACATATCTATCCACTTCTATCTCTTTCCTTTGCTACCACCATGGCCCAGTTTGCTCTTAGCTCTCATCTAGACTTACAATAGCTGTGATTTTCTCCATACCTTGCAACAATAGCTGTGATTTTCTCCCTACCTTGCCACATCTACAATTCATGGAGCTGACACAATAATCTTTCCACTGAAAACAAGATCATATGAGCCCCCTGCTCAATTCCCTTCAAATGGCTTCCCAATGCACTGACAATATAATCCAAACTTCTTGCCATGAACTTCAAGGCCCTAAATGACCTGGACCACACTTGCTGCTTTATCTTTTCTTCTAATATTTCATCCCTTAATCACTATATTAGTCCATTTTCATGCTGCTGATAAAGACATACCCAAGACTGGGAAATTTACAAAAGAAAGAGGTTTAATTTGACTTACAGTTCCATGTTGCTGGAGAAGCCTCATAATCATGGTGGAAGGCAAGGAGGAGCAAATCATGTCTTACATAGATGGCAGCAAGCAAAGAGAGAGCTTGTGCAGAGAAACTCCCATTTTTAAAACCATCAGATCTTGTAAGACCTATTCACTATCACGAGAACAGCATGGGAAAGACCTGCCCCCATGATTCTATCATCTCCCACCTGGTCCCTCCCACAACATGTGGAAAATATGGGAGCTACAAGATGAAATTTGGATGGGGACACAGAGCCAAACCATATCATTCTGCCTCTGGCCCCTCCCAAATCTCATATCTTCACATTTCAAAACCAATGATGCCTTCCAAACAGTACCCCAAAGTATCAACTCATTTCAGCATTAACTCAAAAGTCCACAGTCCAAAGTCTCATCTGAGACAAAGCAAGTCCCTTCCATCTATGAGCCTGTAAAATCGAAAGCAAGTTAGTTACTTCCTAGATATAATGGGGTACAGGTATTGGGTAAATATAGCCATTCCAAATGGGAGAAATTAGCCAAAACAAAGGGGCTACAGGCCCAATGGAAGTCCAAAATGCAGCAGGGCAGTCAAATCTTAAATCTCCAAAATGATATCCTTTGACTCCATGTCTCACCTTTAGGTCATGCTAATGCAAGAGGTAGGATCCCATTGTCTTCAGCAGCTCTGCCCCTGTGGCTTTGCAGGGTACTGCTTCCCTCCCAGCTGCCTTCATGGGCTGGCATTCAGTGTCTGCTGCTTTTCCAGGCACACAGTGCAAGCTGTCAGTAGATCTACCATTCTGGGGTCTGGAGGCCAGTGGTTCTCTTCTCAGAGCTCCACTAGGCAGAGCCCCAGTAGGAACTCTGTGTGGGGGCTCTGACCCCACATTTCTGTTCCACACTGCCCCAGCAGAGGTTGTCCACTGTCCACGAGGGCCCCACCCCTGCAGCAAACTTCTGCCTGGACATCCAGGCATTTCCATACGTCTTCTGGAATCTAGGTGGAGGTTCCCAAACCCCAGTTCTTGACCTCTGTGCACCCACAGGCTCAACAACACATGGAAGCTGCCAAGGCTTAGGGTTTCCACCCTCTGAAACAGCAGCCCGAGCTGTACCTTGGCCCCTTTTAGTTATTGCTGGAGCAGCTGGGACACAGGGCACCAAGTCCCTAAACTACACACAGCACAGGGACCCTGGGCCTGGCCCACGAAACCATTTTTGCCTCTTAGAACTCTGGGCCTGTGATGGGAGGGGCTGCCATGAAGACCTCTGACATGCCCTGGAGACATTTTCCCCATTGTCTTGGGGATTAACATTCAGCTCCTTGTTACTTATGCAAATTTCTGCAGCGGGCTTGAATTTCTTCTCAGAAAATGGGATTTTCTTTTCTATTGCATTGTCAGGCTGCAAATTTTCCGAACTTTTATGCTCTGCTTCCCTTATAAAACTGAATGCCTTTAACAGCACCCAGGTCACTGCTTGAATGCTTTGCTGCTTAGAAATTTTTTCTGCCAGATGCCCTAAATCATCTCTCTCAAGTTCAAAGTTCCACAAATCTCTAGGGCAGGGGCAAAATGCTGCCAGTCTCTGCTAAAACATAACAAGAGTCACCTTTGCTCCAGTTTCCAAGTTTCTCATCTCCATCTGAGACCACCTCAACCTGGATTTCATTGTCCATGTCATTATCAGCATTTTGGTCAAAGCCATTCAACAAGTCTCCAGGGCATTCCAAACTTTCCCACATTTTCCTGTCTTCTGAGCCCTCCAAACTGTTCCAACCTCTGCCTGTTACCCAGTTCCAAAGTCACTTGCGCATTTGCAGGTATCTTTTCAGCTATGCCCCATGCTACTGGTACCAATTTACTGTATTATTCTGCTTTCACACTGCTGATAAAGACATACCTGAGACTGGGCAATTTACAAAAGAAAGAGGTTTAACTGGACTTACAGTTACACATGGCTGGAGAGACCTCACAATCATGGAAGAAGGCAAGGAGGAGCAAGTCACATCTTATATAGATGGCAGCAGGCAAACAGGGAGCTGTGCAGAGAAACTCCCATTTTTAAAAACATCATATCTTGTTAGACCCATTCGCTATCACAAGAGCATCACAGAAAAGACCCGCCCCCATGATTCAGTCATCTCCAATTGGGTCCCTCCCACAACATGTGGGAATTATGAGAGCTACAAGCTGAGATTTGGATGGGGACACACAGCCAAACCATATCATTCACTATGTTCCAACTTCACTGCTTTTTTTGTTCCTGAAATCAGGGTTGGAGAAAAATAAACATTTGATGATGACGATATTTGCTTAGCACCATGTAGTTATAATCCATGTTCTTCATTTAATGTTCTTCATTTCATGTTCTTCATTTCTTACCAAAAAACCTTGTTTAGAGGGTGTGATTCCAATTTTTAAAATTCCAGAGAGTAGAAAATCACAGACCATGTGATTTTCAGATTTTGTGACTCTAACTCATGTCTTTGGACTACCAGTCTGAAGAGGCAGGACAACATTTACAGTTAATGATTGATATATAAAATGTGATGAGAGGAATGAGAGGAATGAAAGGTAATTTCAAATGTTAAAGGCTGGATTAACAAGAAAATGATAGTGTCATGAAACCGATAACTGCAAAGATGCAGAAAGAAGTATTAACAGGATATTTAGCCCAATTAGCCCTGTACCAGGATGATGGCTTCTGCTCATGGCTCTACAAGCAACACAGCTGTGTGAATTTGGATGAGTCATTTCAGTTCTCCAAGTTCAGATTTCTTCTCTGAAAGAGAGGGAGAAAAGTTTTCTGACCTCAGTTTAGGCAATGATTTCTGAGAAACAATTCTAAAGGGACAATCCATGAAAAAAATTATAATAGGACTTCATCACAATTAAGAATTTCTGCTTTTCAAAAGACACTTTTAATAGAATGAAAAGACAAGCCACAGACTGGGAGAAAATACTTACAAATCACATAATTGAGAAAGGACTTATAGCCAGAATACATAAGGACAGAAATTTCACCAAAGAAGATATGCAGATGGTCAATAAGCACATGAAAAGATGCTCAATATCATTACTCATTAGGGAAATGCAAAATAAAACCACAATGATATATCAGTACACATGTACTATACCAAGTTTTGGGAGGGATATGAAGAGATTAGAACTCTCATACACATGTTGTGATGATGTAAAAATGTTACAACTACTTAAAAACTATTTGAAATTTTCTTAAAATATTAAATATACATCTATCTTATCACCCAGCCATTACACTCCTAGGTTTTAACCAAGAGAAATTAATGTCTATGTCTGTTCAAAGGCTTGTACATGAATGTTCTTAACAGCATTATTTGTAATAGCAATAAGCTGAAAAATGTCTATTAACAGATAAATGCATAAACAAACAGTGGTACATTTACGTAATGGAATAGTACTTGGCAATAGAGAGGAATGGGTACAGATAAATATACTAACATGGATGAATCTCAAAATAATTATGCTAAGTGAAAGAAGCCAGATTAAAAAATACAGATAATTTAATATTTTTTAAAAAATCTATGAATTGCAAACTAATTTATAGTGGCAGAAAAAAGATCAGTGGTTGCCTAGAGATGAGGAAGGGGAAATGAGAAGGGGTAAGGGGAAGGATGACAAAGGGATATGACTGAGCTTTAGAAGCAATGGATATATTCCTTATCTTGAATGTGGTAATTATTTTGTGTGTACATACATATTCAAAACTTATAAAATTGCACACTTCAAATATATGCAGTTTATTGCATCTCAATGATATCTCAATAAAGCTCTTTAAAAAAAAATAAAAAGAGAAAAGAAAGTAACAGTAACCAAGACAGTATTATATTGGCATAAGTGGAACAGAACTGAGAGTCAGAAAATACATTTACATTTGTATGGTCAATTGATTTTCAACAAAATGTCAAAAAATAATTGAGGAAAATATCATCTTCTCAATAAATGGTATTGTAATAACTGAATATCCATATAGGAAATAATTACCCCATGACACTCTACTAAAAATTAATTCAAATTAGATTATTAACTTCATATGATATCAAAACCCATAAAAGTGATTTTTTTGAAAAAAAACGGGAAAATACTTGTGACTTAGGCTTAGAAAGTATTCTTTACATGGGACACATGCGACATAAAAAGTATGAACCAATAAAGATAAAAATTGATAGACTAAAATTTATTAAAATTTTAAACTTTTGCTTATCAAAAGATATCATTGAGAAAATGAAAAGGAAAACCTCATAAGAAAACATTTGTAGAACATGTATCTGACAGATGACATGCACCCAAAATATATGAAGACCTTTGACACATCAATGATAGGAAAAGAAACTACCCGATAAAAAAAAAAAAAAAAAAAAAAAAAACAGAGGATTTCCAGTATTAGCCAATACGAGAAGAGCCCTGTTTCTCCCAGGTACTTCTTACATCGAAAAAACCCAAACCTAACACAACAAACGAACTTAGGGAGATTCCAAAAGGTGGAAAGAAGACAATCTCTTCCTAGGGGCCTTTGAACTTGAGGAAGGACAATAATGAATTTCCTGGGCTTTCTTTTTGTTATCAGTGGGGCTATGGAGAAACCTAGAACCTGGAACCAGGTACAGATGGGTAAGAACCGAGGTGTGGCAAGGAATGGGCAGCTCCAAAAAAAGTCCTGCTCCTCTTACACAAAGTACTAGGGAAAAGGTAGACTAATATAGGAGAAAATATTTTTGACAATATCTGTCCTTCTCTAACCAAACACTATTAAAAACACTGCCTCCCCTGCATATTGCTGGCCTAATAGTTTCAGCAGACATGAGCAAGATTTAATATTTTACATAAACACCCAGAGAATCAGACAGGAACACTCTGATTCCCAAGTCAGGTGGTGTTGCTGAGGCCAAGTGAGGAGCTTGTCTCTGATTTCCTGCCCAGCAGAAACTGGAAGTGCTCTAATTTACCCCCCTGGGTGGTGTCAGCTGGGTACAGCAGGGAGTTGAGCCTCCACTCCCAACCAGGAAGTATGCAGCAAGGCTAGTCTCCAATTAATTAGCAATAATATTCCATGTCTTCAATTATTTTCCCTCCCCCTCCCCCCAGCTTACTTTGTCATACTCTCCTGTGTGATGGAGGAAATAATCTTAGTTAAAATTCAACTCTCCACATATTCCATTATTGTACTAACACAGCAACAAGTCTGAGAAAAATGCAAAATTATACTATGATCACATTACGTTCATGACCACCAAACTGGTTCCTTATCATTGCCTAGCAAGTATATAATACCCAATTTCTCTCCTTCTCCTTCAGATTATTATTTCTAAACATTTTCTTTCTTCTCAAACCTTCAATATTCCCTTTCCATAGCCAGTTCTACCTGTTGTCTGTACTTCTCCTTTTACTTAGAAGAAATACAGGGAAATAAGGGAAGGAATGAGGGAGGAAGCGGGGGAGGGAGGGAGGAAGGAAGGAAGGAAGGAAGGAAGGAAGGAAGGAAGGAAGAGAGGGAGGGAGTGAGGGAGGAAAGGATGGAGGGAAAGAATGAAGGAAAGGAAAAAGAAAAGGAGGGGAGAGGGGAGGGGAGGGGGGAGAGGGGAGGGAGGGGAGGGGGAGGGGAGGGGAGGGACGGGAGGGGGAGGGGAAGGGATGGGAGGGGGAGGGGAGGGAGGGGAGGGGGGAGGGAGGGGACAGGAGGGAGAGGGGAAGGGATGGGAGGGGGAGGAGAGGGGAGGGGGGAGGGGAGAAGAGGGTAAGGGAGGGGGAGGGTAGGGGAGGGGGGAGGGTAGGGGGGAGGGGAGGGGAGAGGAAGGGAGGGGAGAGGAGAGGAGGGGAGGGGAGAGCAGGGGAGGGGAGGGGAGGGGAGAGCAGGGGAGGGGAGGGGAGAGGAGGGGAGGGGAGGGGAGGGGAGGGGAGAGTGGGGAGGGGAGGGGAGAGTGGGGAGGGGAGGGGAGGGGAGGAGAGGGGAGGGGAGGAGAGGGGAGGAGAGGAGAGGAGGGGAGGGGAGGAGAGGGGAGGGGAGGAGAGGGGAGGAGAGGAGAGGAGGGGAGGGGAGGGGAGGGGAGGAGAGGGGAGGACAGGAGAGGAGGGGAGGGGAGGGGAGGGACGGGGAGAGGAGAGGAGGGGAGGGGAGGGGAGAGCAGGGGAGGGGAGGGGAGGGGAGGGGAGAGTGGGGAGGGGAGGGGAGAGTGGGGAGGGGAGGGGAGAGTGGGGAGGGGAGGGGAGGGGAGGAGAGGGGAGGGGAGGAGAGGGGAGGGGAGGAGAGGGGAGGGGAGGAGAGGGGAGGAGAGGAGAGGAGGGGAGGGGAGGAGAGGAGAGGAGGGGAGGGGAGGGGAGGAGAGGGGAGGAGAGGAGAGGAGGGGAGGGGAGGGGAGGGGAGGGGAGGGAAGGGGAGAGGAGAGAGGAATCAGAAGATGTGCAGCCTGGGCAACACAGTGAGACCTCATCTCTACTAAAAATAATAAAAAAAAAAAATTACCAGGTATGGTAGTGCATGCTTGTGGTCCCAGCTACTTGAGAGAAGCTGAGGCAGTAGGATTGTTTCAGCCTGGGAGGTCAAAGCTGCAGTGAGCCATGATTGCACCACTGCTTTCCAGCCTGGGTGACACAGTAAGACACTGTAGCAAAAAAAAAAAAAAAAAAAAAAAAAAAATAGAAAAAGGAAAAAGAAAAAGAAGATGTAGTGGACATGCCCCAGGATGACCCCCAGTGGACCACACTCTTGTTTAGACCCATCCCCCGGAGTGTGGGCACAACCTGTAACCCAATTCTAACCAACAGAATATTGGAAAGATTATGGGATATTACTCCCCTAATTATGTTATATAGCAAAGGTGAAATGATTTTGCAGAGATAACTGAAGTTTCTCATCAGTTGATTTGAGTTGATCAGAGCCCGGATTATACTGGGTGGGTCTCATCTAATCACATAAGCCCTTTAAATTTTAATGATAGTGTAAGTGTACTAAGACTTATCTAAAATTCTAATGATAGTGTAAGTGTACTAAGGCTTATCTAAAATTCTAATGATAGTGTAAGTGTACTAAGGCTTGCACAACTGAAACACTTAAAAAAACTAATATGTATATGTTATATATGTAAATGAGTAAATTTTATTGTATTTAATTTTACCTCAATTTTTTAAGTAAAAGTTAAGATCTCTTCTTTGCAATGAGATTCTAATGGCAAGATTTATAACCAGTGAAAGGTTGAGAGGTAGGGATGATTTTCCCAGAACTTGCAAACCAGACTACTGGGGTAGGTACCTCTCTGTGATACTAATCATTGGGAAGAAAAATGGAAAGTTTTATTCAAATGTCAGTCATTTCTTCAGTTACATGCTATTCTAAGTATAACCCAGATATTCCTGAGTATTTGTGTTTTCCTATACTTTGAAAACTGGAATATACAAGAAGAAGTAACTTTTTAATCTTTCCAGTTTCATCAGGGGTATTTGAATGATTAAGTGTTGTCTATAGGTTGTTTAGCATCACAATGCTACAGAGACTGTATGGCCTGCAAAGCCCGAAATATTTATTATCTATCCAGCCCTTTATAGAAAAATTTTGCCAACCTCTGATTTAGATGAAAGAAAGCACCTTCTTTCTATATCGATTCTAAACAAGGATAAAACAAAGATAATGAAACTGGTAAGTCAGGGCTGATGTTTATATCCTTGTTAAGAAATCCGATAAAAAATATTTGCAAAATAGGGTTCAGTTAACATGCCATCATTTGGTAGTTTACATTTGATTAGAAGCATTAAAATTAGCAATAGTTATCGAAAGCAATTCAATGGTATTTTTATTTTTGTCTGTCTGTATACCCCAGGTTTTATTGGCTCATGAACCTAAATGCAACTATTGTGTTTCTGGGAATATCTTACATCCAGCACTCACAGGCCTGGGCCCTTGTTTTACTTATTCCTTTTATGTCTACGCTTATGGCTCTGATAACTCTTCATATGATATACTACAACCTAATTTATCAGTCAGAAAAATGTAAGTACATTATACGTTACATTAATTTCTGGGTTTATATTGTTTTCTTGACAGATCTCCTTTCTCTTTGATTCTTTATAACTTCTCTTTCAACTCAGAATTTGAAAATTGTGTCAGTTATTACCTTTGATAAAGCAATGGTCTGCAAGAATATTTTTAAGTAAAAATTAAGACTGCTTCTTTGCAATGGGATTCTAATGGCAAGATTTAGACCCAATGAAAAGTTGAGAGGTAGAGATTCCTCTTCTCCCCATCTTCCTTTTTTTCCGTGGTTGGAAAAGTTTTAATAATGGAATATCTTAAGCATAAACAAAAGTAGATAAAGATTATACATGAACCTCACCTAGGTAGCTCTGAGCTTAGCAATTATCAACTCATCTTCACTCACTTTTTCTTCTTCTCACCCGGGTAATTTTCAAGCAAAAACGAAATATTATAGCATTTCTTATTCTTGTATGTTGTTATATTTATTTATATGTAATATATTCTGTAGGTGTATGTATACATAAAAGTTAAATTCCATTTGAAAAACATAACCACAATGTCATTATCAATCTCTCTCTCTGTCACGCACACCCACATATGTGTTTGTAGAGGAAGAAAATTTCTTAACACCATCAAATATCTAGTCACTGTTAAAATCCCCCTGATTGTTTCCTTTTTGAAATTTTTTTGTTTGTTTTATAGTTTGTTCAAATCAAATCCAAAAAAGGTTTAAACATTCCAAATGCCAGATATGTCCATAAACTACATATATATATATATATATAATAAATTAAATAGAGATAGAGATGCATGGGGAATATATATATATATTCCCCATGCATCTCTATCTCTATTTAATTTATTATTATTATTAGTTTTTTTTTTTTTTTTTTGAGAAGGAGTCTTGCTCTGTCGCCCAGTCTGGAGTGCAGTGGAGCGATCTCAGCTCACTGCAAGCTCTGCCTCCCAGGTTCACATCATTCTCCTGCCTCAGCCTCCCGAGTAGCTGTGACTACAGGCACCCGCCACCACGCCCAGCTAATTTTTTGTATTTTTAGTAGAGACGGGGTTTCACCATGTTAGCCAGGATGGTCTCGATCTCCTGACCTCGTGATCCACCTGCCTCAGCCTCGAAAAGTGCTGGGGTTACAGGTGTGAGCCACCATGCCCGGCCCCTAATTTATTATTTTTTAAAAAGAAATCTTAACATTTCTTAGAGCATTTCCCATAGTCAGGATTTTGTGAATTGCATCCGCATAGTGCTTTCCCTCTGTATTTCCTGTAAATTTTCTAATAGACCTAGATACTTGCAGATTCAGATTTTATTTTGGTCAAATTTCTTTATAGGTGGCATTATGTACTTTAATTAAGAGGCATAATGTCTGTTTTTGCAGAGTTAGCATTCACTGATGATTTTTGCCCAAATCCAATATTTTATTGAGGATTGCAAGGTGATTATATTCTATATTTCTTCCTCTTTTACTAGCTGAAATAGTTTCATAAAAACAAATATCTCCCCATCAGCTAGTTACACTGAGGTATAGTTTATGTAATAAAAAGAAGATAAGCATTTAATTATTTCCTTCTATCTATAGATTTTCAAATTATTGAGTTGAATTGCAATATTCTGCTAAGGTAATTATTAGAATTTCTTTTAAAAAATTATAATTATGAATTTATGCTCTTAAGCATTTTTTATGTGTTTCAATCTACTACAGCTAGTGATTCTCAAATTTGTTTCCATATTTGGACAGTGAAGTTCCCTTCATGTTGGTACCTTAGTCATTCAGATACGCCTCTTGCTGTTTTTCATTGCTTCCTTTGTTTTGTGGATTATCCTTCAATTATTTAAATAAATGCAAATATTAAAATATGTGTGTGTGCATGTAGGCATATATATTGTCTGCCCTTTTGATGTAAGAAGTAACATATAATTCACACTTTTCTCACTTGCTTTCTTTTTTTTACTTAGTATACTTTAGGGATCATTTTATAATTGTATATTCATCGTGTAACAAACTATCATTTATTTTACCAGTCCCATATGGATAGACATTTGGGTTGTTTTTTTACATTTGCCATGTTACGTAGATTCTAACAAATAGCTTAGTGCATGTTTCTCTTTGCTTTTCTTTTTTGCCAGTGTATCTTTAGGATAGATTCCTAGAAGTAATATTGCCAAATCAAAAGTAAGTCCATATATACTTTTTCTATATGTTGCCAAATTCCTTTCTATAGTGGTTGTGGCACTATTTTGTATTTCTACCAAAAATGTACAAGAATGCCTTTTTCCCCACAGCGTCTCAAACAAAGTATATTGTCAAACTTTGGGATTTTTGCCAATTTGAGGGTGGAAATGGTATCTTGCTGTGGTTTAAATTTGCATTTTTCTTATTTTGAGAAGAGGTGAGCGTCTTTTCATTGCCTTAGAGCATTTTGAATTTCTTTTTCAGTGAATTACCTGTTCCTGTTTCTAATTCAACTTTTCTATAGGGTTGTGGTATTTATTGCGGTAAAAAAAACACATAATATAAAATTTACCATCTTTATCATTTTTTTCTGAGTGTATAAGATGAACATGTAATTTTCAGCTCAGGCATTTAGCTATCAGGACTATTTATTGTAGCTTTTAACTGATAATAATAATTGTACATATTTACAAGGTACATAGTGATGTTTCAATACATATAATGTATAGTAATCACATCAGGGTAATTGGCAGATCCATCATCACAAACATCATTTCTTTGTGTTGGAAAAATTCAATATCCTTCTTCTAGCTATCTAAAACTACTTAATATTTTATTGTTAACTATAGTCATCCTACAGTGGTATAGAACACTAATACGTATTCCTCCTACCTAGCTATAATTTTGTGTCACTTAATAAACCTCTCCCTTTCCCCTATGCTTCCCAGCCTCTAATATCCTCTGTTCTACGTTTTACTTCTTTGAGATCAGCTTTTTTTTGGCTTCCACATGTAAATGAGAACATGCAATGTTTAACTTTCTCTTGGCTTATTTCACTTAACATAATGTCTTCCAGTTTCATTCATTTATCCAAAGCAAGGAAAATCAATATATTAGAGACATTTGCACCCTCATATTTATTGCAGCACTACTCACAATAGCTGAGATATGGAATCAGTCTAGGTATCCAACAACAAATGAATGGATAAAGAAAATGTGGTTATCTATACATAATGGAATACTATTCAGCCATAAAAAGGAATGAAATCCTGTCATTTGCAGCAACACGAGTAGAACTGGAAGACATTGTGTTAAGTGAAATAAACCATCTTAATCATTTTAAGTGTACAGTTCAGTAGTGTGAAGTATATTCATATTGTTATGCAATGGATTTCTGGAACTTTTTCATCTTGCCGCAACACTAATTCCTACTCTCCACTCCTCCTAGCCCTTGGTAAATGCCTCTCTACTTTCTGTTTCTATATTTTGACTGCTTTAGATACTTCATATGAGTGGAATCATACAGTATTTGTCCTTTTATGACACTTAGCCTAATATACTCAAGGTTTATCCATGTTGTAGCATCCTGTCACATGCTACAACATGGATATACCTTGAGAATATTAGGATATTAATGCCACATAACATTCCATTGTATGTATATACCACATTTTCTCTATTCACTTGTCTAACAGTGGACATGTGGGATGCGTCTAGCTCTTGGAAAATATAAATAATGCTGAGATGAATGTGAGTATGTAAATATTTCCTCAGAATCTCACTTTGAATTCTTGTGGATATATACTCAGAAGTGGATTGCTGAATCATGTAGTAGTAATTCTACTTTAAAGTTTTTGAGAACTCTTTTTACTGCTTTCCGTAATGGCTGCACCATTTTACATTTCCAGCAACAGTGCACAAGGGTTACCCACAATTACTCCACATCCTCGTCAACACAGTATTTCTCTGATCTTTTAATATTGCCCACCTTGAATGATGGCTATGAAGTGATATCTTCTTCTTATTATTATTTCAAAGACAGGGTCTCCCCTGTTGCCTAGGCTGATCTCAAACTCCTGAGCTCAAAGGATTTTCCCACCTCATCCTCCCAAAGTGCTGGGATTAGAGGTGTGAGCCACGACACCCAGCCTCATTATGGTTTTGATTTGCATTTCCCTAATAATTAGTGATGTTGAGCATCTTTTCATGTGTGTATTGGCCATCTGTAAATCTTCTTTGAAGAAATGTCTATTCAAGTCCTTTGGTCATTTTTTAAACAGGTTATTTGAGGTTGGGGGGACTGTTATTAAGTTGTAGAAATTCATTATATATTCCGGATATTAGCCCCATATCAGACATATGTTTTGCAATTATTTTCCCCCATTCCATATGTTGCCTTTTCTCTCTGTGGATTGTTTTCTTTGAAATGCAGAATTTTTCATGTTTGATGTCATCCCATTTGTCTATTTTTAATTTTTTTGTTGCCTGTGTTTTATTGTCATGTCCAAGAAATCATTGCTAAATCAAGTCTACTGAAGCTGTTGCCCTACAGTTTCTTCCTGTAGGAGTTTAATAGTTTTAGGTCTTACTTTTAGGTCTTTAATTTATTTTGAGTTAATTTTTGTATATGGTCTAAAGCAAGGATCCAACTTCATTCTTCTGCATGTGGATATCCGATTTTTCCCGCCCTATTTGTTGAAGAGACTGTCCTTTCCCCCTTATATAGTCTTGGCACCCCTGATAAAAATTATTCGCCATCATATGCAAGGGTGTATTTCTGGGTTCTCTACTCTGTTTCATTGGTCTATATATCTATCTTCATATCAGAACCTTGTACTCTTAATTACTGTTACTTTGTAGTATGTTTTAAAATCAAGAAGTGTGGGACATCCAACTTCAATTTTCTTTTTCAAGTTTGTTTTCACTATCAATATTCCACATGAATTTCAGGAATTTTTTTTTATTTCTGCAAAAATGCCGTTGAGATTTTGACAGGGATTGCACTGAATCTATAGATCACTTTGGCTAGTATGGACATTTTAACAATATTAAGTCTTCCAATTCAGAAGCACAGGATATCTTTCCATTTATTTGTATATTCTTCATTTTTTTTTTTAGTAAAGTTTTACAGTTTCCACCATACAAGTCTTTCACCTTCTTGGTTAAGTTTATTTCTAAGTATTTATCTTTTCAATGCTATAGTATATGGGAATGTTTCCTTAATTTACTTTCAGATCAGTCATCGTTAATTATAGAAATGCAACTGATTGTTGAGTGCTGATCTTGTATTCTGAAACTGCTGAATTCCTTTATTAATTCCAATGACTTTTGTGTCGAATTCTTAGTGTTTGGTACATATAAGGTCATGCCGTCTGTGAACAGAGGCGCTTTTCCTTCTTCTATTCTGATTTGTATGCTTTTTAGTTCTTTTTCTCTTGTTATTTCTCTGTCTGAAACTTCCAGCACTATGTTCAATTATAGTAGCAAGAGTGGGCATCTTTGCCTTGCTCCTAATCTTAGAGGAAAAGCATTCAGTCTTTCCCATTGAGTATGGTGTCAGCTGTGGGATATTCATATATGACTTTTATTACGTTAAGGTAGTTTCCTGCTATTATTAGTTTGTCTAATGTTTTTATCATGAAAGGGTGTTGAATTTTGTCAAATGTTTTTCCTGCATCCATTGAGATGATCATGTGGTTTTTGTCTTTCATTTTGTTAGTGTGATGTATTACATTGATTGATTTTTGTATGTTGAACTATTTTTGAATTCCAGGTATAAATTCCACTTGTCTGTGGTCTATGATCCGTTTAATGTGCTATTGAACTTGGTTTGTTTCTATTTTATATCAATATTCATCAGAACTATTGGTCTGTACTTTTCTTGTTATGTCTTTGTCTGGTTTTGTTATCAAATTAATGCTGACCTCAGAATAGTTGGGAATGTTTTCTCTTTTTAGAGTCTTTGGAAGAGTTCAAGAAAAACAGGTGTTAATTCTTCTTTAAATGTTTAGTAGAATTCTCCAGTGGATCCATCTGGTCTTGGGCTTTTCATTGTTAGGGGTTTTTGATTACTGTTTAAGTCTTTTCACTAGTTTTAGGTCTTTTCAGATTTTTTGTCATGATTCAGTCTTAGTAGGTTGTATGTTTATAGAAAGCTATCCATTTCTTCTAGGTTATATAATTTGTTGGTGTATAATTGTTCCTCTATAATCCTTTTTATTTCTGTGACATCATTTGTAATGTCACCTTTCACTTCTGATTTTAATTATTTGAAGCTTTCTTCTATTTTTCTTAGTCTAGATAAGGGTTTGTTAATTTTTTTAATATTTCCAAAAATCAACATGCTTTCATTGAGTTTTTTCTATTGTTTTCCATTCTCTATTGTTTATCTCTGCTCTGATCTTTATTATTTCCTTCTTTCTTCTGACTTTGTGTTGTTTGTTCTTCTTTCTCTAGTTCCTTGAGGTGTAAGGTTAAGTTATTGATTTGAGATCATTCTTCTTTATTAATGTAAACATTTGCCATTATAAACTTTGCTCTTAGTATTTACCACTCCTGCTGCATCTCATAAGTTTTGGTATAGTGTGTTTTTGTTTTAATCTGTGTCCAGATATTTTCTAAATTCCCTTGTGTTTGCTTCTTTGTCCAATTTGTTAAGAGTAGGTTGTTTTGCTTTTCATTTCATGTCAATTTTTAGAGCATTATATTTTGGGAGTATTAACACTTTGTCCATGACAAAAGTTGCAAATATTATTCCTTATTTATCACACATATTTTTAACTTGCTTCCTGTGTTATTTTCTATGCACAGGTTTTTCCATGTGTTTGTTTTCTCTTTCATTGGGGCTTATGTTTGTAATAAAACTCATCACTATTCTCCCTTATTGCTTCTAAATTTTGAGTCATGGTCAAAAGTTTTCTCACTTTCAGGTTATAAAAGAATTAATCCACATTTTCTTTTAGTATTCATTTTATTGCCTCTTTTCTTTACCTCTCTGACCCTTTCATAAATTATATTAGAATATCTTTTAGGAATAAACCCAACTGTATCTTTTATCCATATTATTACCAACCTATCCTAACCTTACTTATTAAAAAGTCTATGTTTTTCAAACTGATTTTAGATGCCATCTTCCTTGTGTACTTTCGCTTGCACTTCTGGAGTTTCTATTCTGTTCCATTGTTAAGTCTCTCTATTCATCTTGTTTAACTCAGACCTTAATTCGTAACATATTTTTCTTTTCCTGCTATTTCTCTATACAGCTACTACCAATAGTAATGCAATGAGTTACATTTTTAAAAATGAAGCACATTCACCAATGTTATTTTATTTTTATCATATACCTACAAGGTAGATGGGAAGGACACCTTTTGCAGACTAGACTCTGGATGCTTTGCCTGTGCTCCTGTAGCACTCTGAACACATCTTTATCATTTTATTTACCACATATGTTGAAATTATCTATTTATAAACACAATTAGAAGTTCCTGTGTCTTATAAATACTTGAATATGGTAAGTATTCAATCAGTGTTTGTTATTGTTAAACTGAGCACAGAAACTGAGACATAATATAATTAAATGACTTGCTCAAGATGTCACAGAAAAGAGTTGAAGTGGAACCAGAACCCAAGCCTATTTTTCTTAGGCTGGGGCTCATGCTATTACACCATACACTGAGGCAGTGAAGCATTGAAAATACTATACACAGAAGTCTCTGCCCTGTTTCTGAGAGCTCTGTGGCCTGTGGACCACACTTAGCAGTACATGTCCTCCTAGTAGTCTATAGAATGGGGTCAATATGCAAAAAGTCCCCAATAGCAAAAAAAGAAGAAAATGTAAAGTATATGATTTTTCCTAAAAACCACTTTGGCACTTTCTCAAGTGTCTAATTATCAAATAATTTAGGGTTTTGTGAATACACACACACATATGCACACATATGTATACATATATTCATATATACTATTTTTTGATTCAAATTTTCTAAATAACTGTTCAGCATCCATTCATTTGCTTCTTAATTTACTATTTGAAAATATATTCATCTGAATCAAGAAATGCAATTCTCTTTCAACTAATACAGATCTATGTAATCAACTCTGTTTACTGCCAGCCTATTGTAGTCCATATATTACATATTTTAACATGTGATAAGGTAATCTGTTTTTGGATGTTAACAAGATAAAACTTTATTAGCTACAGGAACAATTAGCATAGAAAATGTTCTTGAGTGGCTGACTTTACACAAGTCTCTATAAAATGAATATTTGAGGGTTGTGCTTTGTTTTGCTTGTTTTGTTTACTACTTCTAAGCTCACCCAACTATGATGAAGTAAAACTCTGTCTTTCCTTTAGTGAAGTATATAATCCTTATTTTGGCTTCTTTCTCTCTGATGACTAAATTGGAAATTCCTCAAAGCTGTAATTCAAAGCCATAGGTGATCTTAAAGAAATGATTTTTGATATGCTACCTTTTATTTTAAGGTAACTTTTCAAATGTGGACCATGCATTCCATTATGTTTAGCTGTCAAGCATGGCATTCATTTGCATTTCTTCCCACTGCTATAATTTTGAAAACTGGCAGGTGACCAAAGAAGAAAAAATGTGCATCTACCATCTAGAGTGCAATGTAGGCTTTTTAAAAAAATTATAATTAAGTAGCATAGATATTCATGATTAGACCAAGGTCAGAAGAGTAGAACATTACAGCCAAGGACTTAAATGTACAAAGAATAGGAAAACTGCTTTCTAAAAGTTTTTTTAAAAAAATGGTAATAACTACAATCTTTAAGTTTTGCAATAAAACACTTAAAATAGCTCATCTGTTTTATTTTAAAATGTGCATGCCTGGTGTGTTTGCCATGCACATTTAAACCAGAGCTTGAAGTCTCAGTTGAATTTTTCATTTCAGTATTTTCGTCAACTTCCAATTTCTGCTCCTGGTACAGAAAACCAATTTGAGAACTGTAATGATAATGGACTTTTTTTAGAGGCTGAGCCTACATGACACCCAAAATTATTTGCATAGAAGGCGTGAGTTTTCTATTAAGTCTAGTGGATTAATCCAAGGAAGTGGTATGATGTTTAGATGTAAATGTTTTCAACAGGTATCCATCCTAACATTTAGTGGTAACTACAGTTTCATGGGACAAGGGCCACTCCCTTTGGGTAGACCGATTATTGTATAGTTCCTTTTCTTGGACTCTCTTGCTGACTTACTGGGTCTCTCTCAGTCCAGTTGATCTACTTAGGTTTATTACTTCACCACTTTCTTTCCCTCTTACAACTCATCTAGCACATTGTCTACCTCTTCTCAGTCTCCTTAACCAACCTTTCTCCTGTGATAATTTCCTAACTGATGTGCAGCCCTAGGATTCATTACAGGGACCC
This sequence comes from Symphalangus syndactylus, assembly GCF_028878055.3. Lineage (NCBI taxonomy): Eukaryota > Metazoa > Chordata > Mammalia > Primates > Hylobatidae > Symphalangus > Symphalangus syndactylus. The sequence continues at coordinate 139,852,774 of NC_072427.2, forward strand.
TGAATCTTCTCTTCCTGCCCTCTTTCCTTATCTCTAGACTCATGGCTTTTAATGCCATCTAATACACCACACAGTCAGTATTATATTGACCTCTCTCCTGACCTTGAAAAGCATATATTCTACTTCTTACTTGACATGTTGACTTGGTTATCATCTAATAATTCCTCAAACTTAATTTGACCAAAACACAACTCCTGATTCAGCTAACTACAGACTGGCTTCTTGTTTTCTCCCTCTCAATAAAGTCACCAACACCCAGTTGTTTAAGGGGGAAAAAAGTAGACATCTTCAAATTTTCTCACTTCTTTACCCCTTTCCCACATCAGAAAATTTTACTGATTGTTCAAAAACCATCCCATTCTCTTCATATCTCTTCATGGCTACTACTGTGCTAGTCTGGGTCACCACTATCTCTTGCTTGTTCCCCAGGTCCCTAAAATTCATTATCCATGCAGCTACCGGGGTTCCAGGGTAACTATTTTAAAATATACATCATAAGATCTCTCTAGTATACTTAAAACTTCTTAATGGTTTTCTATAATATTGTAGATAAACGTCAAGTTCCTTACTTTGACCTATATGATCTGACCCCCCTGACAACCTCCTAGACCTCATCTCCCCGCAATATTCCCTCTAACTGAGCTCCTACCTTATTGGCCTTTATGCTTTCTGAACCCCTCCTGGCTAATTTCTACTTCATGATAAGCCTGGCATATGTTTCCTAGGTCTCTTTGTCTATTTCTAGTCATTTAATCCTCAGTTCATATGTCAACACCTTAGGAGGTCTCCTCTACCCCACAATGGGTCTCTATCATAACAGCCCACTGTGTTTTCATCATAGAACTTGCCTAATATTTTCCTGCTTTTAGGGTCTCCCCCACCACAAAGAAGAATCAGGAGTTTGTAGGTACTGTTCACTGCTATATTCTCAGGGCCCAAAACAGTTTCCTGACTCCTAGTAGATTCTCAGTAAGTATGTGGAATAAATCAATGATTGTAATGACATTTCTTTGGCATCAATTATATGCCCTTGCTGTGTTAGCTAGAGTTTTAGACCTCATTCCTATGTTATCATGTCTTGTTTCTTGACCATTTTGTTTTGGTTGCTTCATATCACTATATCTGATACAATTTTATTTGTTTAAACAAGTTTATTTTTCAAAGTACATATTCAACTGAAGCCAGTGCTACACAAAGCATGGTTCATGGAGCAGTGCTGGTCTCTGAACTGTTTGTTGCCAGTATACAACAAAATAAATACAGACACTAAGAGAAAACATATAGAAATATTTATGGACAGTGACATCTTATGTCTGTTGAATCTAATAATAAAAATATCAGGGCTTATATTTTGTATGTCTTTATTTTATGTTTAGATATTTCATTTTGATTGGATTTCACAAATGAATTGACATGATAATTGAGAAATTTTTTTAAAAAACTCATTTTTAACACAGGTTGAGAAGCACTAATCTGAACTACCACTACCTCTCATTAGAAATAAAATGATGGCAATATTTAATGTTTAATAAGATTGCAGGTATCAATTTGTCATGTATTAGAAGCGGATTCAAGTTTATCTTGCAACAAATAGTGATTGTTTATACAAAAAAAGGGTTAGTGAGTTTAAAATATATTATATGTAATACAAATTCCTGAATTTTAAAAATTGGGAGGAAACTGGGGAAAATATCTTTGGAAATAATCTTTCATCCTGCAAGTACTTATCATTTAATAATAAAACCTATCTGGAAGCATAAAGTAATTTGGATCAGTGTTCATAATAACCCTACTATCTACACAGCACCACTTTGCAAGAGTTTAGCAGAGAACAGGTTGATGAGTAATAGAGACAAGATTGTAAGGAAATGTCAGGAAGTTAAGCCACCCAGC